>NC_141367.1:21155287-21254985 GCF_963921425.1 Dryas octopetala | reverse complement strand
TAAATCAATAAAATAGTTATAACTGCACGTTAAACAGTCACAATTTGATATAACTATATTTTTTAAAATTGGTACTTAAACTGAAATTTAATATCTAAAGAGAAATTACATAAACGTTTTGGTAATTAAAATAAAAAAATATTACAATTTGATACCTAAACTCAACATACCTTTAAATGATTCATATCAATTAATTAATAGCAGTCCGCTTCATGTGCGAACTTTCACCGGATGAACTTTGCTGCCATTATTATTTGATCACTTGTATGCAAAATTTGGTAGAATTTTATTGCACAAATGGATTGATACTTGTTCAACTTATAACTCTTGTGTTCATCTTAAAGTTTAACTCTTGTGTTTCGAGCTTCATTCTAAATCTAAAACCTTAAATCATAAAACAGCAATTTTACACCATAAAGTGATTAACTATATATGTTGTGAATGAAATGAGAAAAAAAAACTAATACAAAGCATATGTTGATTCGTCCATGATACAATTTTGCAACATTATAGTGTGCATATAAATATGTTCACACCGATCAATCGGAACTGTGTTTGTATGTGAATATGGAATTGATAGCATATATATGCTAGTGCAAGAGAGGATCTAGGGTTTGGTTTGAACTTAGGATACATCGACTTTGTTGTTGTGGATTTGTCACTTCTAATATTAACTTTTGGCAGTATAACCTGACCTACAGGCTACAGCCACAAATATTTAATGTTAAGTGAGAATTTGTTTAGCGTTACAGGCCGGTCTTTCTTCTTCCTTCCTTCTTCTTCTTAATAACAATAATGCTTATTTCCTACTAGCCAGTCTAGCCCTACTTATTAATTGAGGAATTATTATTGAAGGAAGAAGGTAGAAAATTTATTAGAACTCAACCTAGCTAGGTAGCTATCACTACTCTACCTTGCTCTGCACTATGGACCAAGGTGGTCCATAATGATCATATATATTGAACATCAGCTGATATTTTGTACATAATATATATATATATAGGCAAATGATTTCCGATTTGGCTAATTTTTTGCAAGGATGATCTATGGAGATGATCCTTGCGAACAGTTCGGATCGACACAAAATGACTCGTGTGGGCCCCAACATGGTATACCTCAACAGAAGGAGCCTGTATATATATATATACAATACAATATATATATACAAGAATGCTTTAAAACTAACTAGTTAGTAAATTATTACAAAGCTAACCATCATGTTGGGCCCACCGCACAATGTAATCTCAAAATCCGAACCGTCTATTTTTAGGCCCTACTTCAAAGATCATTCCTATAAAAAATCTCTAAAATCAGAAGTCATTTAGCCATTTGATTATAATAACAACTATTTATATGCTTTTATCGAAAATACTGATCGTCTATTTATTTGATCTCAATTAGATGACTACATGATTTTCAATTTAGTTGATTTTTTGCAATGATGATTTTTGAAGTAGGACCCTAAATAATTGATGGTTCGGATTATGAGATTAGTGATGTGGTGGGCCCAAAAGTGTGGTTAACTTCGTATTAACTTGCTAACTGGTTAGCTTTAGAGCACTCTTCATATATATATATATATGGTCAGGGTGTTCTTAATATTTCTCACCCATGTGCCTAGAGAAGCCATGATTTGTCAATGTGATTGCAAATGAAGTCAAAATCTCTATCTCTCCCATGTGGGTTGTGCGCTGGATCATTAATTCAACGGTGCTGATGTACAACCAAGCTAGCTATAGCTTCTTCAGATATAAATGCATCTCTGTTAATTATTACCAAACAATCAATAAGATGTATCATTTAACAAAGTATAAAAAAACAATACGATGTAACTAGTAATTAAATAATAAATCATTATAGCAAAAATGAAGTACTTCTTTCATTATCATGTAGTCTACTTCGATATCTTACCACCTCCGCAAAGCATGACTTTCCTTTCTATTTAATTTGCCATATATTTTGGTGGGTAAGCATCTCCTATCATGCTAGCTACTTACCTTCCTTGTAAATGCTAAAAATGTGATGCTTTGTTTTCCACCACTATTAGTAATTTTGTTGCCAAAACACTTGGATATATTAAATTGTTAATCAGAACCGTTGTTCAGTAAATGAATTATATCAAATTTGATATCCTAATCGATTGATAGTCTAATCACATAATTAGTATATATATATATATCTGATTGCATGCAATAATATTACAAATTATGGGACCAATTACATAATTAATTCATGCTTATTATTGTGGTAGAAATTGAATTTTAGACATGAATTTGTGGCCATTAATTTAACACAACAAAATAGAGATAGTTGTGCTATCACACTTGAAAGGGAGGAAATGAAGGATTTTCTTTTCGTTTTCTAAGAAGGTTATGATGCTTCCCTTGTAGTTTTAGACTTTTTGCTGTGGATATGACGACAGAGGTGGCTGAGGCAGTGAGGCTCCACAGTCCAATCGGCCCACCATGAAAAGGTGACGGCCCACCAGAAAAAAGGTGACGAATATCCTCCACAATCAAAATTCCAATAATTTCATGCAAGAATCTTAAGTGTGGGATAGTGTAATATTAAGCCAGGGTATCTAAATTCCAAATTTCCAATTTGGTGTCTGTATATGCTTTTGAACAACATATTGATTTGGGAGTTTGCAATTGTTTAACACAAAGCTTCGATAGCCCCACTTGTACCATTCTTTATGGCAGCAAGTAGCATCCCACATTTTTTTTGTTCTAAAAATAGCTTATTATATAGGCTATAGCTATTATATATATAGACTCCCCCTTCTCAGGGGAGAGTGTTTTTTCTAAGTAAAGAAAGGAATAGCATTGTTGCGTTTCATCCCTTAGTGTGTTCAAGTAATCTGAACTTTTGTTTTTTAATTTCATCGTTAAAAAATTAGCCATACAAAATCATTATATTATGATTATCTCACTGTTTTATCTAAAAATTGTGTTAGTCTATTTATTTGATCGCAATTAATTAATTATATGATTTTTAAATTGGTTAATTTTTGTATAAAGATGATCCGTTAATAAAAATCTAAAAAAAGAAAAATTCGAATAATTGAATCGCATTTAAGAATGCCCATGTGCAATATCTTTTTTTATCTTAAAAAGAGATATATCTCGTTAAATAGAAGTTTTTCATGTATATATATATATATATAAAATAAGAGAGTTACTATTTGCACACTTATTCTCCTCTCTTTGCACTTCTTTCATCACTTAATTAGTAATTTTACATATTTGCCCTATTGTAAAAAGACCCTAAAGTCCTCCCCCACCACACCTCATCTCTCTCTCTACTCTTATCCCTTGCCTTACCCCATCTCTCCGGCTTCTCTCTCCTCTCTCTCTCTCTCTCTCTCCATCTCTCATTCCCTCTCTCCTCATCACAGCACCCCCTCACACTCCCCTCATATCTCCGACTTCTCTCTCCTTCCCTCCCTTTCCCTTTCTGTTTCTCTCTATGTTCGAACATCCACATAAAAAAATGCAGCTGGTTCGCCATTGGTCCACAAAACATCCAGGATACGTTCGGCAAGTACCCGCCGAACAATCATGTTCTATTCGGCGAACGATTGCCGAGCCAAACCACAAGTTTTGGCAGACCAGTGCCGAACGAAACCACCAGTTTCAGCACTAGTCTGCTGAACCTACAACCTTTTTTTGTTTTTAAAGTGGATGTTCGAAGGGGTGAGGGAAGGAGAAAGAGAGAGAGAGAGAGAGAGAGAGAGAGAGAGAGAGAGAGAGGGGGAGGGGCTGGGTGGGTAAGGGGAATGAGGGAGGTGGTCGAGTGAGAGGAGGAGAGGTTGGGTGGACCAATGCCGAACGAAACCACCAGTTTCGGCATTGGTTTGCCGAACCTGCAATTTTTTTGTATTTTTTTAAAGTGGATGTTCAGAGGGCAAAGGAAAGGGGGGAGAGAGAGAGGGGGCTAAGTGGGTCGGGTGAAGGGGAGAGGTGGTTGGGTGAGGGAAGGGGATGGGGCTAGGTGTGTTTTTTTTTGTCTAAGTTGATGGGGTGTGTTGTAGTGAGAAATTTTGTGAAATAGATAAAATAGAGATATTATGGTAATTGTGAGGGGTGTGTGTATGAGAAAATTCAATTGTGGGAGAAGTGTAAGGATGTGAAGGGAGAAAAAGTGAGAAAATAGTGTGCAAATAGCAGCTCTCCAAAATAATTGTACGATACGATTTAAAATTATTAAGATAAGTTGTGAGATTATGGATCTGTATCACGCATTCGGTAAGAATTAACATAATCAATAATTTAATTTAACAATTTAGCAATATAAACATCTCATATATACATGCCACGTATGCCAACATTGCAAAATAATACATGATGATAGAAGCACATGTATTATGACATGTTGGCACTCCGATTTCATGTATATACATCTTGTAATCATTGAATGGAATGTAGATAGAAATACATGTGAACTTTACTAGATGATTACAAAAGACTAATTTAATTATTTGGTTTGCTTAAGGAAAACAATTATTAAATTTAAGAAGAGTGAGAGCCATGAAATCAGAATAGATTCTTCTAGCTATAATCGAGCAACCTCCAACCACACTGTATAATGCCTTTGTTCTTTTTTTTTGGTCTGAAATTTAATTCGCTGTAATCTTTCATTGATTGCCAATCTAACATGGCAAGATCATTAACTTGCTCCATTTCATATTTGCTCATTTCCATTACTAGCCACCATAGCTAATAAAAGAAAGATATGTATAAATAATGGACTTCCATATGTAAAAAAATAGCATAAGCGTATTTACTAATTGTGGTAAAATTTAATCTCCATTAGGTTGTCTTTCTTTGAGAGAAAAGAGACAAAATGGACTTTAATTTTTTGGACTGTTGTGATATATACGTTAGTCAGAACAATATAAAAGAACAGAACATATTCATAGGGAAGAGACAGGATTATCAAAACAATGAAAAAAACAGAAAATATTCATAGGATTCAGAAATATGCAAAACCCAGAGTGGTCAAATTCCAACAACCCAAGAAATAACAATTTGGAGATCTTGGGCAAGGTTAGCTTAGTAATTGGCTAATTGGGTTCCCTTCCCTTAAACAGTACTCTTCCTCCCTCCATATCCACACTTGAAAAGTAAAAGATGATGACAAAAGTCAGGTAAATATTTTTAAAAGCAGCGAAAAAAAAAAGAAAGAAAATAACGACAAACGACAGCAAAATTCTCAGAATATAAATTATTTTCTAAATCTCTCAAATAAACAATGTACAATGTGGAAGTCATAAAAAAGAGAAAAAATTTGGAAAAATATCATATATACGTATATTCAGCTCTCACAATAAGTTTCCAAGAATGAGAAAGCTTACAAAATGTGTTGCTTTTTACTTCATTCTCTTTCTTGGCTTTACAGTTCATGAGTCAGGAAACAGTCGCTGTTCCAAACCTGTCAATATACTACACAAAACCCAATAAAGAGGGAGGAGCAGTGAGTCTCTCTTGTTTGAGAGTGAGAGAGAAAATGGGGTGAAACTGTAGTGCTTGCAGCTGGAGTTTTTCAATCATGGCTGCTGATCAGAACCCCATTACCAGTTTTTCTTTCTTTTGGCATGTACTTGATCCAAATGGAACAGAAAGATTTTTCTGTCTTTATTGAAACCCGTTTGCTTTGCTTTCAATGTGAATGATGTTGTGTCCCTTTGAATGGTAGCTTTGCATGCTATCAGAACCCACCACTGACTCACTTATTTAGTAAGTTTTTAATCCTTTACGATTCATAAAGGATTGGTTTTTGCTGTTTTTGTGAAGATCCATCTGCTCAAAACCAATGCATTTAGCTCCTTTGATTGGTAGGTTCACTTGCTGATTTGAAGCCCAGCATCGGCTTTCATTCAACCGTTTGGTAAATTCTTTTGATCTTATGTGAACAGAGTCATCTATTATCTGTTTTTTTTTTTTTGTAACCCGTTTGCAAAAAGTCCATCTTTTATTTGTTCATTTGCTTCTTTGAGTGGTATGCTCGCTTGCTCATGAAATTTTTCCTGTATTTGATCATTGGGGTGGTATGTGGTATTAGTAGTTCAGTTATGGCCTCTTACTGTATGATCTGTATTGGTCATGGGGCTCTTTTTGATTAGTCAAGTTAAAAAGCTGCTTTTGTACTGAGTTTTATTGGGGTCATTTTATGGATACCTGGTGTTTGTATTTTTCAATTTGTAGCACTTCTATGATTTTTGATTCCTCATATATTGAGGAAAACCTTAAATTGCCACATCGTTTGTTTTGCCTTGATATCTTCTTGTTTAATAGTTACTTAGTTCCTTTCCTTGGATCAATCGCATCAGTCTAATAGAGCAGGTTGTAGGCAATTTTCTATCTTTTCATTGTTCAGGCTAAAAGCTGGTATGAACTTTATGCCATTCTGAAGATCTCTTAAAAATTTGCTTATATTTATATTTTCTCTGATGATTATAGTGTACAGGTGGAAGGAGCGAGAAATACAGAACTGCAAAGTCTCATTTGGAATATTGGGGGGTGGAAGTTCATTGAGCTGATACTCTGGCCTGGATCCATTATCTGGGGGTTTATTACTGGAATAAGAACCAAGCCTTTGCCAAGTAAAAACCAGTTTTGTTGTTGTGCTTTGCTGGAGTCATTGCAACCATGTTAAATTCGGAGTCCAGACGCTTGTATTCTTGGTGGTGGGACAGTCACATTAGCCCAAAGAATTCAAAATGGCTTCAGGAAAATCTTACAGGTCTTGATAATTTTCTTACAATATTTATTTGTTTATCTCTATATACCTCCTAGCAGCTTCCAATTTTTTTTTTCTCTTTCATCACATATGTGCTTTTAAGATTCCAAGAATGTGGAACTGTCTCATCATCTTATATACTGCATTTTTCTTGCATAATTATGAAAGCTTGCCTTCCAGACTGATACTGCAAAAGTTCAATATATATAGGGTCAACATAGTATTTGATCATGCATGGTGGGCAAGTCATACCAACAAGATATAGCATTTTGGTAGCCATGCATTGCATTAAGATGTTAAGTAAAAGATGCCTACATTCTTCTCTTCACATGCTAATTTTAAAAACTAGTAGCCCGTTCCTTGACATTGTTTGGAATAAAAATAATAATAAAGAGGGAACTACCATCTGTAACATTTATTATAATTTGAACATAACTAGATGATGGTGAATGCTAGACCAAATGTATGAAAACAAGATATGGTTGATCTCAAATTTTTGCGTATATGATATTAGCATGATATGATATCAAGCATATGCAATATGCATTAGAATAAATTTTCAGGTCAGTGTAGATAAAGAATATGAAATAGGTTATACTATCTGAACTGGAAGCTTTAGTTTGGTCACCCTTACTTTATTATCTATGGTCTTCTTTAAGGATCCTCCTCTGGACCTTGCCCATTTTTTATATGCTATATATGTGGCTGTGTACATTCGAAACTGGGGTCTGTCTGATAGAAAGCTTTTGTGTGTGAAGAAGTCTAAACAGAGAAACACATCAGGTTTAAAAGTAAAGAAAGGTTAATGGTCCAAGCATAAACCATTCTAAATGGTGTTGGAGACATAATAATGATTATATGATGCAGATTTGCTGCTGATCAAAGAATTATATCAATACAAACTCTTGCTAGAAAGTAGAAAGTAGCCCTCAACCTGGAATTGAGTGGAAGTTTAGAGGGAAAAAATAAGGTTCTAATGGTTGCTTAGCCAAATAATACCTCTATCTGTTGGTTTTCTCTCTATCACCTCAGCATGTGCACTTGAGTGTGTTTTTGCACATGGATGTCTTTTTACAGGCTACATTCTTGATTGACACTAAATCTGTTTATACAGACATGGATGCCAAAGTCAAAGCAATGATCAAGCTCATTGAAGAAGATGCAGATTCTTTTGCAAGGAGGGCAGAAATGTACTACAAGAAACGCCCAGAGCTCATGAAACTGGTGGAGGAGTTCTATCGAGCTTATCGTGCATTAGCAGAGAGGTACGATCATGCAACTGTGGAGCTGCGCCAGGCTCATCGAACCATGGCAGAAGCATTTCCCAACCAAGTACCTTATGTACTGGCTGATGAATCACCCTCAGGCTCTTCTGGCCCAGAGACTGAACCTCATACGCCAGAAATTCGACATCCAATTCGTGCCTTATTTGACTCAGATGACTTGCATAAGGATGCACTGGGACTCTCTTCAACTAATTTACATGCTTTGAAAAGGAATGGAGGAAATCCAGCAGACGCTGACTCTGGAATAAGCAAAAGAGGTCTGAAACAGCTCAATGAGATGTTCATTCCAGGAGACGAAGTGCCAAATAATTCAAAGGTTTCAGAGAGAAGGATGAGAGAAGGCTTAAATTTAGATGGGTACTCTCAGTTGACAAGTGAAAACCAGAGTCTCAAGACCCAGGTCCTTTCTCAATCTGAGCGTGCTGCAAAAGCTGAAACTGAAGTTCAAATCTTAAAGAAAACTCTAGCTGAGATACAAGCTGAAAAAGACACAGTCCTTCTTCAGTACGAGCAGAGTTTGGAGAAGTTGTCTAAACTGGGGAGAGAACTAAATGATGCACAAAAGGCTGCTGGAGGGCTTGATGAACGAGCAAGCAAAGCTGATATTGAAATTAAAATATTGAAGGAAGCCCTTGTGGAACTAGAAGCGGAGAGGGATGATGGTCTTCTTCAATACAATCGGTGTTTGGAAAGGATATCTACCCTGGAGACCATGCTATCTTTAGCCCAAGAGGATGCAAAAGGACTTACTGACCGAGCTGTTAAAGCAGAAACTGAAGCTCAAAATATCAAGGAAGAACTTTCTAAATTAGAAGCTGAAAAGGAATCTCGTTTTCATCAGCACAAGCAATATCTTGAGAAGATATCTGCTTTGGAGATTAAAATCTCAGTTTCTGAGGAAAATGCCAGAATGCTTAATGAACAAATTGAAAGAGCTGAAAGTGAAGTTAAATCACTGAAGGAATCTCTTGCTATACTGAAGGAAGAGAAAGAAGCTGCAGCTCTTCAGTACAAGCAGTGCATGGAGACGATAGCTAAGATGGAAAGTGAACTTTCTCATGCTCAAGCAGATGCCGAACGACTGAATAGTGAAATTCTGACAGGGGCAGCAAAATTGAAGAGCGCCGAAGAACAATGTGTGCTCTTGGAGAGATCAAATCACTCTCTGCGGTTAGAGGCGAATGGTCTGGTGAAGAATATTGCAAGGAAAGATCATGAACTTTCAGAGAAGCACGATGAGATGAAGAAACTTCAGATTCTGATGCAAGAGGAGCACTTGCGGTTTGTGCAAGCTGAAGCCACTCTCCAAGTTCTACAGAATTTGCACTCTCAATCTCAAGAGGAGCAGAAAGCTTTGGCCCTGGAGTTCAAAAACGGGCTTCAAATGTTGAAGGACTTGGAAATACGCAAACATGGTATGGAGGATGATATCCAACGAGTTAAGGAGGAAAACCGGAGCCTAAATGAACTGAACTTTTCTTGCACAACTTCAATAAAGAATTTGCAAGATGAAGTCTTTAGCATGAAGAAGATGAAAGAGAAACTTGAAGATGAGGTTGCGCTAAAATCAGACCAAAGCAATGCCCTCCAGCAGCAAATTTTTCATTTGGAGGAGGAAATTAAGGGATTGAATACAAGATATAAGGCTATGGTGGAGCAGGTGGAGTCAGTAGGTTTAAATCCTGAATCTCTTGAATCATCTGTGAAAGACTTGCAAAATGAAAAATCAAAGCTACAAGAGATCTGCATAAGGGACAAAGAAGAGAGAGAACTTCTGTATGAGAAATTGAAGGATATGGGTAAACTTTCAAAAGAAAATACTGTTCTGGAGAGTTCGCTGTCGGGTTTGAATGGTGAGTTGGAGGGTTTGAGAGAGAAGCTCAAGGAATTGCAGGAGTCTTGCCAGTTTCTCCAGGGAGAAAAATCCACTCTTGTTGCTGAGAAAGCTGCCCTGCTTTCACAGTTGCAAATTATCACTCAGAATATGCAGAAGCTTTTTGAGAGGAACACCTTGCTGGAAAGTTCACTCTCTGGTGCAAATATTGAGCTTGAACGGTTGAGGGCAAGATCCAAGAGCTTAGAAGAATTGTGTCAGCTACTCAATAATGAGAAGTCCAATCTTCTTAATGAGAGAGGCACCCTGGTGTTTCAATTAAAAGATGTTGAACAGAGACTGCGAAACCTGGAAAAGCGGTTTACAAAATTAGAGAAAAAATATTCTAAAATGGAGAAGGAGAAAAAGTCCACACTTAATGCAGTAGAAGAACTACGAGGTTCCCTTCATGCAGAAAAACGAGAGCGTGCAAGTTATATACGGTCAAGTGAGGCCCGATTTGCTGGTTTGGAAAACAATGTCCATCTCATGCAGGAAGAAAGAACATTGGGAAAGAAAGAATTTGAAGAAGAGCTAGATAAAGCTGTAAATTCCCAGATTGAGATCTTTATCCTTCAGAAGTTTATAGAAGATCTGGAAGGGAAGAACTTATCATTATACATTGAATGTCAGAGACACGTTGAGGAATCCAAGTTTTCTGATAAGCTGATCTCAGAGTTGGAGAGTGAAAATCTTGAACTACAGGTAGAAGAAGAATTATTGGTAGTAGAAATTGAAAAGTTGAGGCGGGGGATTCATCAAGTGTTCAGGGCTCTTCAAATTGAACCACAGAGGCATGAAGTTAAGATTGAACAAGAGCAAGTAACTGTGCTGCACATTTTAAATACTATTAAGGACTTGAAAACTTCTCTGTTTAGGAGCAAGGATGAGGAGCTGCAGTTGCTGGTTGAGAAGTCAGTGCTCTTAACTTTACTTGGGCAGCTGAGATCAGAGGGTGCAGAGATAGAGTCAGCAAAACAAATCTTCGAGCGAGAGTATGAGATCATGATAGACCATTGTGCCGTGCTACAAAAAGACAAGCATGAGCTTCTAGAGATGCAGAGGCAGTTGAGGTTGAAATTGACAAAGAAAGAGCAAAAGGAGCAAATATTAGAGGCTGAATTGGAAAACCTTCAAGCTAAGCTGGTAAATTTGCAGGACGCTTACCTGGTTTTGCATGAAGAAAAATCCAAGGTACTTGAAGAGAGCAGATCTATGCTTAAGAAACTTTTGGACCTGAAAGGGGAGAAACAAATCCTTGAGGAGGATAATAGTGTTAATTTCCATGAAGCACTAGCTTTCAGCAACCTATCTTTGGTTTTAGAGAGCTTCACAATTGAGAAAGCTGTGGAACTTAAAGCACTTGCTGAAGATTTCAACAGTCTCTGTGTAATTAACAATGACCTCAAAGAGGCGGTTGGAATGTTGGGGGAGAAGTTAGTGATGAAAGAAGTAGAAAATCTGCATCTGAATGAGACGGTCCAATTGTTGGACAAGGAATTGTGTGAAGCCAAGGACTTAAATGGTCAACTAAGCCATCAATTTTCAGTTGGAAAGGATTCTCTGAAACAGAAAACCATGGAGCTCTCAGAAGCAGTAGAGAAGCTTAGAAAGACAGAGGACTTGAAAGTGGAATTATGCAGAAATGTTGCGGAACTGAAGATGGAACATGAAGAATCAAAACTAATGAGAGAAAATTGTGAGAAGCAGATTTTACAACTATCCAAAGATAACGCAAATCAGAAAAAGGAAATTGAGAGCCTTCGTGAAGCAAATAAAACTATGGAGAATGAAGTGGGTATGTTATGTGAAGTAATTGAAGGTCACAGAACTAGAGAAGAGAATTTGAGTTCAGAGCTGCAAGAAAGAAGCAATGACTTTGAACTCTGGGAGGCTGAGGCTGCAACATTCTATTTTGATTTTCAAATTTCTGCTGTCCGTGAAGTTTTTCTTGAAGACAAGGTTCATGAGCTTACTGAACTTTGTGAGACTCTTAGAGATGAAGGTGCTTCAAAAGGTGTGGAGATTGAACAAATGAAAGAGAGAATTAGCTTCTTGGAAAGTGAAGTTGGAGGACTGATGGCCCAGTTGTCTGCGTATGTTCCTGTGATAGCCTCATTGGGAGAGAATGTAGAATCTCTCCAGCACAATGCGTATCTTAGAACGAACCATTTTGTAGCAAACAATCATCAATATAAGGTAATATTCTTCCTTCTTTTGAGAAAACATTAACTATACCATGATTCAGCAGTTAAGAGTCTGAGCTAGGTAGAATTCCCCCCTTTCTGTTGACAGCATGAAGCCAAGTTGCTTGGCTTGAATGTCATATGAGAACCTTCAAGGTCATAGAAGTGTGTTTGTAGCTAATTGACATTGATAAATTTTGATTTAACTGCTATTTTAAATTGACATTGTAAGCTCCAATAGGTTTTTCAAGTTTCTTGTTTATATGAAACCTAAAACATTCTTAACCTGATAAATGCCTTCATAGAAGTAACAGGCATATTTGGGAACACGAGCTTGCAAATTTTCTTTAAGTCTTGACTTTCTCAACTGTGATATCTAAGATATTGTGTGCATAATTGAAGTCTTAATGCTAAAACCCGATATACTGAATTAACATGTTTGTGTTTCTAGGATGCGGAACCGCCAAATTATCTACAAAAGAGCTGTCAAGATTTCAGAGAAGACCAAAGCACTTTGATACCAGATGGAATTGCGGAATTGGTAAAGATGCAGACTATGATCAAAGAAGTTGAAAAGACATTTATGGAAGAAACGGAAAGGCTTACAATTGAAGCAGTTGAAAAGGAAATGGTGGAAGAAATTGAAAGGCTTGCAACTCAGGAATGTACAAAAAACAGCAACGTCAAAGTTGAGGTTTCAGCGGAGACTGAAGAGTTAAAGTCAAAAGGTACCTCACTTCAAGAAGAAGGCAGTAAAAGTGAAGAGATGGAACTTGGGAATGAGTTTACTAATGATAATCTCAAGTTGCAGAGGACAAAACCTGAAAATGGGACTTTGATGAAAGACATCCCGCTTGATCATGAATCAGATTGTTCATTCTACAGAAGAAGCAGTAGGGAGAATGGTGGGGCTAATGATCAGATGCTTGAGTTATGGGAAACTGCCGAGCAGCACTGTCACCAGGATCCAGTGGCTAATGAGAGACAAAATCAGACATCTGCACCATTGGAAGATATTACTCCTTGCCATCAGTTTGCAGATTCGCGGCACATGATTCAAAATTCTTCTTCAGAAGTACAGGTTGAGAAAGAGTTAGGCATCGACAAGCTGGAGGTGCCCTTTAATATTCAAGGACCAAGTCATGAAAGCAAGAAGGAAAAGATCTTGGAGAGACTAGTTGCTGATGCTCAGAAACTGATAAGTCTACAAACAACAGTGCAAGATTTGAATAAAAAGATGGAGACAAACAAGAAGGGTAAGAAGGCCAATGGCACTGAATATGAAACAGTCAAAAGACAGTTGCATGAAGTTGAGGAGGCCGTTGTGCAGCTAGTGGAAATGAATGATCAATTGAAAAAGAATGCTGAAGAGTCTCCATCTTTGAACGAGCAGATTTCCGTAGAATTGGAGGCTGGAAATGTCCGCAGAGAGAGAGTAACCGATCAGGCAAGTAAAGGGTCTGAGAAAATTGGAAGGTTGCAGTTTGAGTTGCAGAACATTCAACAAATTTTGCTAAAACTGGAGGATGAAAACAAAAAGAAAGGGAAGCATGGATTTTATGAAAGTAGAACAGGTGTTCTCCTGAGGGATTTCATTTACAGTGGCAGAAGTAGTGAAAGGCGCAAGAAGGCTTGTTTATGTGGGTGTATGAGACCGTCAACAAATGGAGACTGAGGTAACCGCTTAGAGGAAATCCCACTTTTATTTGCTTCGAGTCTTCTTTCCTTGAAATGGTCCTAATATTTTATGTTCAGCAGATCATTTCTTGGATTAGTTAGTGTAAACCGTACTGTATTAGCTTTTACATGTTCTGTAAGAATTAAGCTTGCTAATCATAATAAGCTGCTTCTTTCAGTTTTATATCTGATTATAACCATAAAAACTACGCCAGTATTATTGGAGAAGCTCAATATAGTACAAGCTTGTTCTTTCTTTTTAATTTAAATGTTTTTAGTAACATGCAGAATGTCTAGTTATTTGAAATGTATGCTTCCGATATGTTATACAGAAAGGATGGACTTTAAGGGAATATTTACTGGAGTTTGAACTTTGAACTATTGAGAGAAATGGAAGCTTTTGAGCATGGTACAACTATTGAACCAAGACTTTGATGCTGGTAATGGCTTTGGCTTTTAGGCGACTTCTTCAGCCAAATAGCAGAATTCTGTGAAAATGAGCAACTATGATAAAAAGATGGCGTCCTTTTGATTAAAAAAAAGCAAGATTTTTATTTCTCAAGGAGTTTGTTTATAGAGGCCTGTTGTTTTAGGACAACGTTTGACCCTCTCTCTGGTATTGGATATTAGGATGTTTGGTGTTCTGACCAAAAAATTTTATTTTTTAAAAGTGATGATGACCTGATGGTATTATTCAAACTCTCATATTGACAATCAAGGAGAGGCATAAAAACGGTCAACTCTTCTTCTTAAGAGCGACCTACTTAATCCCAAAGTGCTACTGTACACAGTAGCTAGTTCTCCCATGGTGCAGCAACCAAGACAAATTTAATTACCTATTTATATTGAGCTCAAATAGAGCAGATGCATAATTTGCGTATCCTCGGATGTGCATAAACAAACCATAGCATAAAATGATTTACAGTTCATCCGATTATCTTCTAATTCTCTCATTTCTCAGCCCGGATGTTATTAAAATAGTTCAAAGAAAATTTTGTACCCAACATATTCAAATATTTGCTTAGCCAAAAATAGTTCCCAAGTTGAGTCCCGACGGATTGTGATCCTATAAGCAGAAATGAAAAATGGTGGACAACCACCACATTTCCCACTCCTTAAGAGCAAGGATTTTTTAAACATATTTAAGACCACATTTAGAAGTCGATGAGATAGATGCAAATCATGCAATATACAAGGAATATTAGGGCAATATAATTTTAAGCTGAACTTCAGTGAAAATTCATGAAATATAGTATTTAGATTAAACGCACAAAATTTCAGTCATCTTTTTCTCACAGCTAGAACAAAACAAACAGCAAGTAACAAGGTATTCAAGTTCACAAAAGATAAATGAAGCAACTCTAAAATGGAAAAACTTAAACTAAGGCAACATTTAAGCTCCGACGATTTCTGCAGGCACCTCAGGCACTGCATCTTCAGCAGGCCTCTCCACCTTCACACCAACATCTTCTGTCATATCACCATGAACCTACAAACAAAAAATCCATTTAGTAAAAGTCGGTCCACAGACAATGCAAGAAAAATTAATTAAATTACATGACCAATTTTACTTTTATCAAATTACAGTTTTCATCAGGCATTAATATAAGAAGAATCACAATGCAGAAATGCCACCACTAATCATCATGGAGATGTGACCTTCAAATGATTTCTGAAGGCCTAATACTCAGAAAGAACATAATATTAAACAGTACACTCGAGGGCCACCAGAAAAAATATTGCAGGGTCATTAGTAACTAAGTAATATTGCAAATGCAGAACACCAATGAACTGCACAATGCTAAAACAGAAGGTTTAAGGTACATACCTCCATCAATTTTCCAAGATCAAATTTTGGTGCTTTCAAGATCTTGACTTTCCTGATGAACACATTCTGTAAAGGATAGATGCTTGTAGTTGCCTTCTCAATCTCTTTACCAATACTCTCAGCAATGAACTTGCGGACCAAGTCCTTTAGATCACAAGATGTTGCTTGGTTGACCATGATCTCCCTCATCTTACGACGGATCTGACAAAGTTAACGCAAAACTATTGTCATATTTCTGGAAAAACAAAATATTTACATTTGTGGCAAAGGAATATACACACTTTATGTTAATATTCTAAAATACACATACAGATTATAAGAAGATTGTATTAAGTCAATTTTACCTGTCTAATCTGGCTAGATTGTGCATAACAGGTCCTCTTGACTTGATTTGGACGTCTCTTAGTGAAGCCAATGCAAAACATCCTCAGAGTGTAATTGTCGGTAGTCTTCACATCCACATGAGCTTCAATCAAAGTTTGCCATTTTCGCACCAAAGATCTCAACTTGTCGGTTGTAAAATTCATTCCCTAAATAATTCAGTATAACATACACAGGTGACATTAGCTTTTCATTAAAAAAGCAACCTCAAATATATGGCGGTTAATAATTCCATCATACCCAGAAATTAGTCAGAACATTCCTCCCTTGGACGTCTTCAGCTCTCAATCGCATCTTTCTGTAAGCATGTTCCTCATCAATCTGAAGGTCAGCCAGGGATACCTCAAACACTCTATGTTTGAGTCCTTCAGAAGCAATCTGTTAAAATCCCAACACTTGTTAAAAGCATGAACTCTGTTAAGATATTCAGAGTGTTCTGATGTCGAAAATAAATTACTATAATCCACAATAATAACTCCCTAATTTTTTCAACCGCACAAGTTATATGTGTGCTCTGCACACAGATGTATGGACTCTCTCATAGTTATACAATTTTTGTTTAACATACACAACAACAGAGTATTAAAAGCAATGTTGTTGTATTCAAACATACAAAATTAAATGCAAGACAAAATAAGTGAATGAAAATGAACAACTAGCAAGGGAAATAATCTCAAACTGAGATGAAAGAGGGATACTACAAACTTTAGAGCTGGAATTAGATTTTCACAGAGGATTGTAACTTACAAACAAATGTAACAGCCACTCTACTCATTAAGATAAAACTGACAATTGCTACAAAGTAAAACGAAAACTCTTGAAAAATAACAAAAAATCCAAAATTACCATCATGAATTCCAGATTTTCAAACAAACAGAAAACCAGTCCATCCTAAAACTCTGAAAACAAAAACAATAATAGCAGAACAGATCCAATCCAACATCTTAAAAACCAGCCTCGACATGGTTCAACAACAAGCACAAATCCAAATCTTCCTAACCCACCCACTGCTACAACAAAGCTCACGCAACTATAGAAACACAAATGAAATTAAGCTAATCCCATCTTCACTTCCAGCAAATATATAGTCTTGACACACAACATATTCACAAAACAAAACAAAGACAACACAAAGAACAAATAAGTACAGATAGATATACCTTGGTACCCTGAGTACGGGTGACGAGAGTTTTCCCCACATTCTTGTTAGTGAACACTGAAGGGGCCTTGATGTCGTACCAATCTTTCTTGGCAAAGGGATCAGACCTGAAATATTCACATACAAATACAAATAAGTAAAAATTACAAAAGTGAAATTATATGAAATTAAAAATGAAAAATAAAGAAAACCCAGATCTGTATTAATACAAATATAGATGAAAATTGCTTACGCTTTCTTCTTTCCTCCCTTCTTTCCCTTCGAAATCCTCTTGTTCTTTCTGTGTCAAACAAAGTTCAATGTGTCAGTGACTTAGTCAACTGTAGGTACTGAATAAGGTGAGTTAATAGAGAGAGAGAGAGAGAGTACCCAACGGCCATGGTTGGAAGAGCTGAAGAGCTTAAGCGGGAGTTGCAGATACAGTGTAAGCAAGAGTCGGAGACGGCTCTGTGAACAAACCCTCTCGATGCCTCAAAAACCCTAATCCTATGATATATATAAATTGGATGGATCTCGTCGTTACTGGGCTGGGCTTAGGTTACTATCGGCCCAACCTGATATAAGTAGCCCAATACAGGCTCTGACCCAACCCACCCCCATTCTAATGTTAGGTGTCTTATTTTTAGGTTTATTGAAGTTTATTTAAGGATCATTAATTTGTAGCCCCCTAAATCCCCTAGAGTTTTTAATTATCTCTAACATTTTCTATTCATTTTTTTCCTCTTTTTTTGTCACGTGTCTTTTTACTCTGTTTCATTTCTATTTCTAATATCGATTAAACAGTAATTGTGTCATAGTTCTATATGAAAATTATGACACAGTTACGCTTACATAGTTACATATGCAAATTATGACACGGATGCATGATAAGAATTACTTTTTTACTTATTCTTTTTCATTGGGTCTCTTACTTATTCTTTAAAGTTTAACTTGCAAATCATAAGTTATAAAACGACATTTTTACACCAACATAAAGTAATCAACCCTAATAAACCCAAGGAGTTAAATTTCTTGTTGGGGGGTATGAAAATTTTAACATGAGTTTGTTACTTTTTCGTCAATATTTCGTTGAAATTATTGAAATTTGGCAAAATTTCGCTCACAGAAGTCTTCTCCTTGCTGGCGTGTGATCGAACCACCGTTCCGGCCAGATTTGGGCGGCCCAAGAGAGGGAGGGAGGGGAGAATGAGGAAGATATTGGGGAAGAAAAGGAGGAAGACTAGAAGAGATCAGGGGAAGAGATCAAGGGAAGAGATCAGGGGAAGAGAGAATAGAGTAACTGGCAAAGAGAAATGGGAGGGAATAACTTTTTGACAAGAACATGAATTTTCTTTGTTTTGGATGCGACTGGCTGCTACTATACGCTTACTCTTTTAAATGCGATTAATTGCTTCTATAGTTCTACGCAGTTTAAACTTTAAACTTTAATATTGGTAAAAAAAAAAAAAAAAACTTTAAACCAGATTAGACATTTAGACCGAACAAAAAACTAGAGCAAAGTTGTCCATTAGTTCTCCCATAAAAGATAGAAACACTTACAAAAGAAGATATTCACATATTGTAACTCATGTTAATTAAAAAAATCATAAGAACATATAATTTAAGTAAAAAACATTATCTAATATGAGTATAGAACTCATAGTTAGAATTTAATTGTCATTTATCTTTGATATAAAAGAATAGAGGAACTTCAAGAATAGTTAGTTTGCAGTTTGAAATTGCAAGGAAAGAAAAGAAAAGAAAAGAAAAGAAAAGAAAAAAGAAAATTAAGAAAAAAAAAAAAGATTTGGGGCTTTTGGGCAATTGGAAAGAAAAAAAAGAGTCTGGGGTTTGGTTTGGCTCTTTTGGAGTTTCGTTTAGTTATTTTTAAACATTAAATCCTAATACATTTCTATATAAAAAATAATTAAAAATACTCTAAAGGGCCTAAACCCTAATATCTTATACCAAATCCTAAAAAAAATAGAGTATAGATTATAGAGTATATAGAGTTTAATGTATAGATTATAAAGTATAAAGAGTATTAGGGTAGAGTATATACTATATTAGAATTTAATGTATAGATTATAAAATATAAAGAATATACTAATTTCATTTATTTATTATACTAATTTTATTTAACAGTATTTGCCTCCAGCGCGCATTATATTCATCTTATATCACATGAAACCTACTATATAATTTGGTTTTTTCAATGTTTTTTTTATCAATGTAGTAACTAATATGTTAAATAAACATTTGTTAAAGTTTTATTTAAAATTTTCATATTTTGATAGCAATTTTCGTTGTTTATGTCTAATTTTTGTCGAAATTTAAAATTTTTCGAAATTTATGAGAAATCCGAAATTTTACTCTTTGAAAAAACCTTCTAAACATTAAAAGAAGTTAAAAATAAAATATAATTGTTTACATAGAAAATTAGGATTAAATACCAAATCCCAATAATTTTTTAATATAGCATGAACATCATATAATATTTCAATTGAACTACTAAATTTAAATGTAGTTTTTTAGATTATGTCACAAATATGTTGGCCCATTTGATTTGAGCCTTTTTCATTTGACATTTTTGTCCTTTGGCCCACATATGATGGGTGTAGTTAAAATTTATAAGGTTTTAGCAAAATTGTCTTTGAGGCTTTTATATTATCTTGAAAATTTGCTAATGTAGTCTTCACTTCACATTTAGTTGTGACTGAACGACAGTCACATCTAAGTTATGAGACAATCACAGTTAAATTGTGATTTAATTGAATTTTTTTTAGAGAAATTATACTACAATATACTAATATAGTATAAATAGATGTCAAAACAATACTTTTACTCAAAATAATACATAGTATAGTGGTGTGAGTTGTCTCTTTCAATTTACCAAGACAGTCACAGTTAAGTTGTGACTGGATTGATTTTTTTTTTTTCAATACAATATAGTATAAATTAATGTAATATTTGTGATGTAATATTATTTTTATTTCTTTATTGTAGTGGCATATGATGTAATATTTATAAATTCTAATACTTTTTACTTTATTATTTAGTTTGACTTTTCAACTAATACCTGATCTAAAATGCTATTTAATTTTGGTACTTAAATTAAAAAGTTATTGAAAGTTAGTAGTTAAAATCAATAAACCTTTATTTACAAGGATGGAAAATAAATACAAAAACAGATAATAGCTGTGAAAGAGTTTGAATCCTACTTAGAATTTCCAATAATTTTTATTTGTTTATCCAAATACAAAGTATTTTTGGCTTGTTATAAAAAGAGTTTTTTTCATATTTAGTACCTGAACTTTGACCATTGTCTTAATGTGGTACCTAAACTTTTATTTGTCCCAATTGAGTACCTAAACTTTTATTTTGTGTCTAATAGGTACCAAAATGAATTTCTGTTAAAATTATCAACAAAAGTTAGGGGCAATATAGTCACTTCAAAAAATTTATATTTATATTTTAATTTTAATTTTTAATTTTTTTTGTTTATTGTGTGTTTTTTTTTAATAATTTTAAACATATAAAGAAAATAATTAAAATATACTTTGACTATATTGCCCCTAATTTTTATTGACAATTTTAACAAAAATTTATTTTGGTACCTATTAGACACAAAATAAAAGTTTAGGTACTCAATTGGGACAAATAAAAGTTTAGGTACCACATTAAGACAAAGGTCAAAATTTAAGTATTAAATATGGAATAAACCCTTATGAAAATATACAACCATGTAGTACGGAATCAATGACAGATATCCCTTGATCAACAATGCAACATAAAAAGCCCGTAACCATATATCATCACCTAATTATGCCACCCAAAATTTGTGCTACTAGTTAGGTGCTCAACCAAATAATGTAATACATTATTTAATCCAACACAAAGAAAGTTCGTTTATACATTGGAATTGAACAAGTCTTGTATTTCAATTTCATATAGGATTAATACATTGAAAAATATTAATTCTCTTGATCATGGATAATGAAAATAAGGCACAGAAGGAGGTGGTGGCGGCAGTGAATGAAGCGGTGAGAGTGGCGGAGATGAAGAGGTGGTGACTATTGATGTGGGGGAGGACTTGTAGGTGTGCAGCCAAAGGCTCCACAATTGACCCGATTGGCATAAAATGTGGCACATTCTTCTGATGACCGCTGCAATGGCCTATGTGCAATACAATTCTTCCCATCATCCTTTTCTGGAAAATTGGTGCAAATGTGTGCTTCAACATAGAAATAGTTATCCGAATAGTTAAAGTCCTCCAACTTAGGCAACGAGCACACACTTGCAGGAACCTCCCCAGACAATTTATTATGTGCCACATTGAGCTGCTCCAAGCTCTTCATCCCACCCATAGACTTAGGCAATGAACCCACCAACTCATTGTGGCTTATGTCAAACACTTTCACTTTGTCCAACAGCCCTATACTTGAGGGGACACACCCTTTTAGCCCACTATTCACGAGCACAACTTCGTTCAATGTGTCCTTCATTTGTCCCAAACTTGAAGGGATGCAACCCTTGAGGTCATTATTTGCCAACACAATCACAGAGGCTGAGGAGTTGCCAATGTTTTGGGGCAATGAAAATTGGAACTTGTTGTTGTTTAAGAACAGGGCATCGAGTTTGAGGTCGAAAAGGGCGGAGGGAATGTCACCTTGAAAGTTGTTGAATCTGATGTCCAAGTATTTGAGTGAAGGAATTTGAAGAACAACTGAAGGAAATTGGCCTGAGAATTGGTTGTTGCTGATGTCGAGCTCGTAAAGAAGGTGAAGGTAACAAAAGCTATGAGGAATGGTGCCACAGAAGCGGTTTGAGTTTATGTGGAAGAGAGAGAGGTCGGTTAAGAGACCAAGCTCTTGGGGCAGTGAACCGGCTATGTTGGCATGGTTTAGGTCTATGCCAGCCACTGTGATGGTGTGAGGCTCATCTGGGGCTGGTGCACAGTAGACTCCGGTGTAGTTGCAGACATTTGGGCCGCACCAGTTGGTGGTGAAGTTGTTGGGGTCTGAGGTGATGACATGTTTCCATGCTTGGAGAGCTTTGTAAGCCTTTAGAAGTCTTGTGTTGGGGAGGGGTGGAGGGGAAGAATGAGAAACTTGGTGGGAGGGTTTGGAGAGGAATATGATGGAGAGGATGATAAAGAGGGTTAGAGTGACATTTGGGTTTTTCATGTTTGGGTGTTTGTTATTGTGTGATGTGTGAGGGAATAGGGAGTAGAATTTATACATGGGTTTTGAGAAGTACTCTTTGACTATATCTCAGTTCTCACTCTAGCTAATATATAACTAATTATTGGGGCACACAAAGAAAGGTTTTGTCATTTGAATTTAATTGATTTGATTGATCAATGAGTAGGTAACAAGAATGTTCTTCATGCAATTCATGCACTGGCATGCATTGTAAGGATAGTGATGTTTGTTTCTTGTAGAGAGTAGAGACTACCTAGAGGGTTGGAAGGAAATTGGTAGCATATCATACCAAACACACGGTTTTCACCAGCTTGGCTAGTTGGCTTTAAATCAATATATGTACTAAAAAAGTACATAGAATTGTTCAACAGGTTAAGATATATATATATATATATTTGCAGTTTTTCAAGTTATTTTATTCTCATATATTATATATATAGTGGATTAATTGTTAAACAAAGACTGTTTCTAACTTTCTCATCATTATCACCAAAAGTATTGAATTATTATTTTTTGGCCAGGCACCATAAGCATTGAATTTGAATCCACATTGGAATGTAACTAAGCCTTGAGTCAGTTATCAAAGTCGCATGGCAGAGCAGGTAGATTTCAAGGAATGGAGCTTGTAGTTGCACAGTCCATTCAAGCATGCTTGATTTTAAATTTTTTTCTTTTTGAACTTGATTTAATTGTGATTGAAATTCGATTAAACTAAACCCAATTGGAAGTGGAAACTTCTTGAGGAGAGGTAAAGATAATCCCAAGTCAAACACCATGAAGTTTGGTTGTAGGGGAAAGTAAACTCTCTGGATAACATGAGACAAAGTAATACTGAAAACATATTCAAAAACCCAAAAATTCTATTATGCAAATTATGAATGAAGTCCAAACTCCAAAGAGAAAGCCAATCATAATTCTTAAAGCAACGAGTGAAGTCCAAATCCAAATAGAGAGCCAATCATAAAGAGGGAGGCCCATTTTCATTACAAGGCTGATTCCAATGAACCAAATTAACACCACCTTAATTGATTATCTGGGAATGGAATGAAATTGTGCTCAAGGTAGGCTTGGTACGTAAAATGCTCTGTTGTGAAGTCAAACAGTGGTTGGATTGATAAATATTGTTAGTCAAGTTATCAATTTCTTCTTGGAAAATATGATGGATTCAGCTCAGCTTAAGGGATTTAAGTCAGTGGTTTTTAATGGGTAGAAAAAGAGCAACAAATTAAGGCCTCTATCTATGCCACAATGCATTAATAAATACCCGGTGTCTTGTTTTTTCCATTGCACCTCACAACAACATTCTCCAAAGATATATGTTGTCTTCTTCACTGATTTAAACCAAAACAAGCTAAAGCCCAAAAGAAAACAATATTAAAAGAAAAGGTTGCTCTATTGGACTTGCGTTTTCTGTACTAAAAAGAAGGTTAATTAATGTAGGGACTGTAGAGTTCAAAACAAAACCATTTTTCTTGAGCTTTTGGCCATTTAACGAGTAAAATTTTGATGTGACCTTCACACATTACTTGGTATTATTAATTTATGACTTCTTTATTAATAAGCCACAATATGCAAATTTTTTTTAGTCATGAATTCCAATTTTTAATCTATTTATTTATAAGCCACAAAATATATTTTTAAGCCATCAAAAATATTTCTAAGTCACAATTCAAAAAAAATCAAGTACAAAACATTCAATATTATTCAAACTCAAGCATACCTAAATAAGGTATTCAAGTATACTCAAGTTTTAGTTTAATTTTTTTTTTAATTTTTTTTTTCACAGTTTAATGTTTATGGTATAATCTTTAGTATTTAAGGCTAAAGTTTAAAGTTCTAAATATGAAGTTATAAAACTTAAACTCTAAATATTTAAACTTTAAAACAATATTATTTTATTCAAAAAGTGTACTTCAAATTAAAAATATTACAACTCTAAAATATAAACCTGTCATTCACACGTGATGTGATGGTCACCACATAATTTTTGTTCTTATTTTATCAACACAAAACAAAACAAAACCATTTCCCCTGTTACACATGGGCCTGACCCATAATCCTTGTACCCAGTTGGAGTTGAACTGGATCGGACCTAAACCCGACAGCCCGATACATATTACACTTCCAAAGAAACCATCATGGAACGAAACGTATTGGGTCAGCACGAAACGTATCAAAGAAACTGGGG
This sequence comes from Dryas octopetala, assembly GCF_963921425.1. Lineage (NCBI taxonomy): Eukaryota > Viridiplantae > Streptophyta > Magnoliopsida > Rosales > Rosaceae > Dryas > Dryas octopetala. The sequence continues at coordinate 21,230,483 of NC_141367.1, read as the reverse complement.
GTTTCTTCTTCATTTTTGTAGGAGGCAGGAGCTCACTTGTAGTACTTGGTGCTCTCAGTCTCTCCCTCTCATAGTCTCATATACGCTGGTGAGTAGTAAGAGTGAGTAAAAGCATAAAAAGAATGGCGGAAGCAGAGGGAGGATCAGATAGGGCGCGCGCATCGGAAGGAGGTGGAGTTGCGTCTCTGAAAGCAAAAGGAAATGAGCAGTTCAAAGCAGGGAACTACCTCAAAGCCGCCGCACTATACACTCAGGCCATCAAGCAAGACCCTAACAACCCAACTCTCTATAGGTACTTTACCCACCTCTCAATTTTCTTTTCCTTTTCTGGTTTCATATATAATCAAAATGCCATTTTGATTGGTTGGCTGCACAGTTTACTTGATTTATTCAATTATTCACATGGGTTTCTTTTTTTCTTTTTAAATTCTTTTTTTTTTTGTTGTTGTTGGAGATGTTGCCTATGTAAAAAGTTGTATGCTTTGCTTGTGCAGAAATTCGATGATGTTATTTATGTATGCCCTTTTGAACTCTCTTTTATTTCCAAGTAATGGATTTGGATAAACCTACTCCATTGTATCAAATGCTATAAGTGCTGCCACATTCATATTCATTTTAGCATTAGTTAAAACAACGGGCTGCTCTATGAAAGTTGTAGAGGAGGTTTATGGTAGCTAAGACTAGTTTCTAGATAGGTTTGTCTTTTGTTTCATAATTGCGGAATGATAATCAGTCAACTTTCTTGATTAACTTTCTTCATTATTTTGTTATATGATAGGATTGGTTCTCTATTTCACTGATCTTTAAGGATGTGTATGCAAACATGGAAGATTGTTCATATGAAGTAGCATGGTAATAACTAGTAATAAACAACTAACATTCCCTAGGGAACATGCTGTCTTGCCTGAAATTTTCCATCCACCAACATATGCATGCTGTACTGATGCATCTTCTGATTAATGTTCCATTGTTGGCCAGCAACCGTGCCGCAGCATTTCTGCAATTGGTTAAGCTTAACAAAGCCCTTGCTGATGCAGAGACAACAATTAAATTGAATCCCCAGTGGGAAAAGGTACTGTTATTTTCTTTTCTCAAAATGCTTCCTTTTTTAAAAAAAAAACTTTAACTTTCAGAGAGTATTTTATATTAATTGTTATTGGTGACATCCAACTACAAAAAAATCTTGTTGTTCCTTGTTTCTTTCTTTAAAAGTACCATTGTGATGCACCTGCAGGGATATTTCAGGAAAGGATGCATATTAGAGGCCATGGAACAATATGATGATGTATGTTAGAAGTTCTTTCACTCTTTCCATTGTTGCTGAAGGCCTTCTGGAGAAGACCACATGATATTTGTTTTCTGCTGTTGATATTCATACTGTTCATCACATGTTTTAGGCTTTGGCTGCTTTTCAAACTGCTTTGCAATTTAACTTGCAAAGCACAGAAGTATCAAGAAAGATAAAAAGGATTTCTCAGTTGGCGAGAGATAAAAAACGTGCTCAAGAGGTGGAGAAAATGAGATCCAATGTCGATATGGCGAGGCATTTGGAGAAACTGAAATCTGAAATGGTGAGTGGCAGAGTGTATTTGTCAAGCAAGGAGTCATGATTTTCTATACCACTTTTATTCCGTACTACACTGCATTTTTATATGCTATATATTACCTTTGTGCGTGTGCGAGAAACATAATCTCACTGTAGTTTATATAGGTTTTTCTCTGTATATGTTTACTTTTTTTTTTCTTTGCTTAAATGGTATGACTTGTCAACTTTAATTTTATCATATGTAGGAGTTTTCTTAACTCCCTGAACTACGCACTGCAGGTAAGATTTAACTCATTAAATTCTCAGCATCTTATATAGACACTCTAAATGGATCACCTGCACTTGGATTGTTTCAGTCTTAATAAGAAGGATTAAGTCACTCTTTCTCTTTGCAGTCTGGGAAGTGTGGATCTGAAGAATCGTGGGAAGACGTGTTTTCTTTCCTTGTTGAGATAATGGAGACGGCTGTAAAGTCATGGCATGAAGCTTCTAAAGTGGAGGGTAGAGTTTACTTTCTCCTTGATAAGGAAAAAACAGACACCGAGAAGTATGCTCCAGCTGTGAATATTGATAAGGTATTAAATCTAGAGCTTTCATTTTTCCAAGTAACCTTTTGCTCGTTGATTAAAAAATAATATCTGTATTTGGTCTTATGAACCCTTTTTAGCTGTTAAGATAAAGCAAGTTATTGCAACTTCAGATTATTTGCTCATATTAAGTATATGTTATTTGAGCCATGAGCCATCATTCTCTGCTACTGTTATCCTACTAGCAGGTGAAAAATATTTTATCTAATCAATGCTCGTCCGTTGCTCCAGGCCTTTGAATCACCCCATACACACAGCAGTTGTTTTTCATTTCTTCGGCAGTATGCTGAGGACTCTTTCGCCAGAGCGGCTTGCTTGGTGACCCCAAAAAGTATCATGTCTTACCCACAGGTACGTTTAACCTCATTTGTGTTTTACATTAGGCATAAATCCAGACCCTCTTGGGAAGACAATTATTCAGGTTCATTGTGTGACATGATGGAAAAACTTCCTGTAGAAAATAAGCTTGTGGATGATTTCTATATGTTTCAATTTCAATCTGGTTGCTTGCATAGGCCCAAAAAAATGGTGCTTTCAATGTTTCAAAGAGTATCTATCATGCATATTTTATCATTGCCTTAATGAGTCACTTACTGTTAAGGAATTAATGAGCATTTAACTTAAGTTGTGCTACATGTGCCTAAGTCTGTGCATCACTGTGTGCGAGCCTTTTTGGAGGCTTTACCTCTGATGTGGGTTCAAGACTTCATGTCGTGTTCTTGTGTGCTTAAAGGCTCATGCAGGATGATTTGTATATTAAACCTTTTTTCATAAGAGCATTGCATGTTGGAACCTGCTAAAAGTTTGTTTCTTTTTTCTGTTCTTTTCTTGATACATATGGTTTACTGGTTTTTAGACCTATGGGCCAATTGGTTGTCTAACATGGACCTGATTAGCAAGATATCCTGATAGGAGTTCATTGTTTCTGGGCGGTTTAAGTATGTTGATTGGTCTGTTTCAGATTTCACTAGCTCTAACTGGTCCTGATCTATGATCTAAATTCAGGGTGGATTGATGACATTTTAAATAGATGGAATTTGTAGGATACAAAGAGGTTTCATTGATCAAATGCTTTTTGCAGGTTTGGAAAGGTCAAGGATCAAGGAAATGGAAGCATGGGCAACATGATGGTTTCTTTGTTCAATTTGAGGCACCTTTCCTGCGAAAGCTGTGGTTTATTTCTAGTTCCCATGAACTGGGGCAGACATTGTGCAGGTCTCTCTCTCTCTCTCTCTCTCTCTCTCTCATATGCTATATATATATATATATCTATCTATCTATCTATCCATGAGAAACTGTCCATGTATAATTAGATGTGAGTTCAAGTATGGAGGACTAAGGTTGTTTTAAATAGTAAGAGTGGAAAGTTTTTTTATTTTATTTTTATATCTTTGTAAGTTTCAGGATGCTAGTAGGCAGATTTCTAGGAAGCAGGATCACCTAATATTTATTCTAACACTGCCTTAATAACATATTATGACATTATACTTCAGTTTGGAGATAGGTGACCTAAATGTCTGTCTTTCAGGGATCCGGATGATTTAGACGTCAGCGCCCATGAATTGATTCCTCGCCTTTTCAGAGAAAAACTGTCCAATTCATAGGTACCTTTATTTGCATTTTGTTGGAGGAAAATCTCAGACCCACTTTAGCGAGATCGAGTTTATGTATTCTAAAGAGCACACAACATTGGTACCAATTGTTTGCCTTTATTCAGTTTGCAAGGTCTTCTTCTGCCCTGGTAATTTGCAGGAAGGTGCTTTCCATAATCATACCATGTATTTGCTCGAGGTTTTGTATTTTCCTAAAAATGTGCAAGCTGTATTTTTGTTTTTGTTTTTGTTTTCAAGTGGTTGCATTTTAGAGAGATTCCTTATTGTGAGGTTGTTTATCCTGTTTTTCAGTGTAAGGAGTAGTTTGCCCTTCACTTAAGTTGGGTTGTTTCCAATATTTACTTTATATCTGTTGGTTAAATGATGCTGCAAAACTTTAAACTAGGTGCTATAGAACTAGAGTTATTTGTAATGGTCTAAATAGCAACATATAACTGTTGAATAGGTCATTCTAGACCAAGGTTATAATTGTTTCACGAAAATTATTTCTGTGCTGCCTCTTATGAATGCTTTATGTGTGGGATGGAATTTTAGTATTCTAATGTGTATATTACATAATCCACAAGTACATAGAATGATAGAAGATTACTTTGACCAAATAAAGGGAAAACTATATTTCAATGATAAAGGTACGTTACACTATTAATACATCTGCACCCAAGGCCCTCAGGCTTCATTAAAGATAGAAGCCTTGGTTCTAGTTGAGACATTACACGAGGGGGTTGTGGAGAGAGGGAAACCACCTATATAAATATCATCTACATTTTTCGTAATCTCAATTTTGTGTACAACAGTAATACATAAGCTTAATACTTATAAGCACCCTATGTCCTCATCTAGGAAACCCTCCTTTCTCCCACTTGTGATCAATCATAGGTATATATAATTATATAGTGACTCTCTTTTTGTTAAAGCAACCGCCTCACATATAGTTGAGTTCAGACCCATTTAGTATAAAAAACTTTCATCCATTTGATTGATCATCATAGATTAGACATTGTCATCTTGCCTGTTTACTTCCATTTCTGCTGGATTCGGTTTGGAGGTATGCAGCATGAAGTTACATGCTGCTACAGCCTCTCCCACTGTAAGATAGATCCATTCCTGACCAATTTTCTCGATGAACTTCGACTTCTCGAGCTTCTTAATCACCTCACTTCGCGGGTTTGCTAATACAAGCTAATAGATCAAAAGAAAAAAAGTATGAACTTATCAGAACTAGTCAATATTCATACAACTTAAAAGAGTTAGATATGGAATACAAAATTTTCATACCTTGAGACCCTTTCTATCAACATTTCTTTGGATCTCTTCAAGCATGCTGATCCCACTTGTATCAATGCTGCCAACAGCTGTAATTTGATTTTAATTTTAGCATTTGTGAGAGTAATTATAAAAGGATAGTTTGTTTGCGAATGTGCAGGAGATTGATCACTTACTGCTAATGTCTAGTACAACATAGTGTAAGTTTGTTTCTCCTGAAGATTTTAGCTTGTCTTCCTCCTCATAGATCCACCTTGAGAGCCTGAGAACAAGTATTGAAGCAATTTTAGATTAACACTCTATCATGCTGACTATACTATGTTTCCATAACTTTATTGTCTTACTTGTGTAGTTAATTTACCTTTCCCTCAAGTAGTTTGCATTGGCAAAGTAGATCGGTGCATCAATTTGAAGAATGAGAATTCCAGGAACACTGTTTGCAACTGGATATTGATCAATGCTTCTATAAATCAATGAATTTGGAATGTTGCCTAAAGCAAAAGTCCTTGGCCTTGCTACATTTAGGAGCAACCTTAACAAGGAAACTGTAACCTGCATTATTAATCAGAAATTTCTAAGCAACAGTTTTGTTGATCCTTTGAAACAAAAGAAAATTATTCCCCTAGTGTATATACTCACTGCAATGACTAAGCCAATCTCAACACTGCCAAAGACAACACCAACATATGCACCGAGGCACACAACACAGTCGACCTTGTCTATTTTCCAGAGGTGGATGACTGCTTCGTAATCAATGATTCCAAGCATGGCAGTCATTATAATGGAGGACAGCACCACAAGTGGAGTGTAATGGAACAATGGCGTCAAAAACAACAGTGTGATCATCACTGCAGTTGCCATGACAATGTTGGACATTGCAGTTTTGCATCCTGCATTGACGTTCACCGCAGTTCTCGAAAATGGTCCTACAATTAGTCAGTCATAAACAACATATATATTAGCAATGAATTGGACATAAATTACTCTATACACAATATGGCCCTCATAGTAACTGATTATGTGATCAACATGAGAGCGAGATGTTGTGTACATCCGTTGTATGCAAGAATTTTGGTACCTACCAGCAGTCAAGTAGCAAGAAGTGCAAGAGCCTGCAATGTTCATCATTCCGAAAGCGATCATTTCTTTGTTACCATCAATGTGGTAGTTCTTAAATATGGCGAAACTTCTTCCAACAGCTACTCCTTCCTGCATATTCACCACAGCCAGTCAATATATGAATCGTACTAAGCTTTTGGGATGCAAGTAGTGAGTGACAAGTGAAATATGAGGAGTAGTGTAGGACTTACAGCAAGGCCTATGATACCAGTGATGATCCCAGTTTTAATGGCTGTTGATAGATATGGCGACCCAAAAGCCAGTTCAGACACAGATGGTGGGTTCAACCCTTTTTTAAGGTGTCCAATCTGCAATAAAAAACTAATAATTGAGTGCCTGATGTATGATAATCGTTTGAGTTGTGGGAGAGAGATGGGTGTGACATGTTTACCACTTGAACGCCGTGTTTTTCAGCATGGGTTAGAAAAACCAGAAGGCTCCCCAAGATCACAGAACATAGTGGCGCCAGTGCATTTATCCAAAAGAATGCTGGTCTTTTCTTGCTCTATTAATTGTCATAAACATACGTTAATAATCATCACCATAGTTGTATGAGAAGATAGCAAATTAATCTCAATGTGCAAGGATAACTAGTCATGGGATATATGGAGTATTTTTACTTTTTTTTTTTTTTTTTTTTTTTGCAACTACGTGCGTTAAAAAAAGTGAACCAAGCTAGGTAGGTAGAGGTAGGGACAACCCACTATATATTTCTTGAAGCTTTTATATACCTTTCGCCATTTTTTTTATAAAAAATATCACTAAAAATGTGAAGCATATTTTAAACGGAAATAATTGCTTGGTTTTCTAAAATATGACAATTTTAGATGTACACATTTCTTTTACTACATATAATTATATTCTTTCTACAAAAGCATGCGTATGGTTTATCATATGTATCTATATATATATATATATAAATCATATATTTATTTGAATTTTTAACTTTTGCTGTCGGAAACCGGCCATAAGAGGTCGTAGATTTAATTAATCAAATATCGATCATAGATATGTGACCTTAAATGAAGTCATGAATCACGCTTGTATTTTGGAAAAGAAAGTAAAGATATATATATATATATATCACTTCAACAAGAATCATGTTTCCTTAAAATTAAGGATCGAGTTATACATGGTCTGAAACAACATAAGTAATTAGATATAATTGATGTTGCTTGGCCAAAAAAAAAGAAGATATAATTGGTGTTGGTGGAGTTGACGTTTTACTAGTTGAATTTGACAGAACAATTATTAAGTGGGTTCGGTAAACAACATATATGAAAGCTATATTATAGCAAATTATAATTAATTAGTACAGTCTCCAAATTATTAAAGCAAATTAAGAAGCTTGGAATGTTGATATGATCTCGATCAGGAGGGTTGTATGTACTTACGAAGTATCTTGTGAGCAAGAGAAAGAAGAGGAAACAGCATCCCAGCACAGCACTTTCCCACCTCCACTGCAATATATATATAACCCACCACCACCATTACCTCCATTAATTATATATATTCATGTCCAAATATATATATATATATATATACATATTTAGAGAGAGAGAGAGAGAGAGAGGGGAGTAAAAGTACCAGATTTATATAAGTATAAAGGCTCATTCTATTGAGGTATACCTCAACTTATTTATGTTGAGGTATACCCTATTAGAACCCACATGAATCGTTTTGCGTTGATCCGAACCGTTCATTTTTTACATCTCTATTGATAGATCATCCTTGCAAAAAATTAGCCAAATCGAAAATCATTTGCCTATCTAACTTTAGTCGAATAAATAGACGAATCAAATATTTTCGATGAAACCGTCTATTTGTTGTATCAAAGTTAGATAGGCAACCGTTCATTTGTTTTATCAAAGTTAGATAGGCAAATGATTTCCGATTTGGCTAATTTTTTGCAAGGATGATCTATCAATGGAAATGTAAAAATTAAACGGTTCAGATCGACACAAAACCATTCGTATGGCCCACAACAAGATCATACCTCAACATAAATAAGTTGAAGTATACCTTAATAGAAGGAGCCTGATATATATATATATTGTAAAGCGTAAGATCTTTATTAATTAATTAATTTAGATTACATGACAATTGTAATATACCTGGTGCACTTGGGAAAAGATGGATTTCATGACAGATATAACATCGGTTTCATGAGTGAAATGAATTAGGCCAAGTATCCCTTTAAGCTGCTGAAGACACACCACAGTGGCTGCTCCACCCATGAAACCCACTATTGTTGCATGAGACAGAAAGTCCACCACAAATCCAAGTCTGCAACATGCATACAAATTAACATATCATTTCAGAAAAAAAAAAAAAAAAAGATGATCTTGTAATTATTGCTCTTTTGTCAAATCTTTGTTCACATATCTGTCAAACCATTTTTTACCAGACCGTGAATCTCTGGATCTCATATTCAGTCGAGAAGTCAACCTAATAGTGTTACAACATAGCGAGACTATCTGACTATAAAATGTTTCTGTACATTTAGTTATACCTTAAGAAGCCAAGAGAAGCCTGAAAAGCTCCAGCAAAGAAGGTAGAGGTGAGAGCCAACTGGACATAGAGCTTAGGGTTCTCAGTAGGGTTCACCACCCTCCCCAACATAGAAGCTATGAGAAGCGATGCAACAGCCACCGTACCCACTGCCAAGTCCTTTGAGCTCCCCAGCATCGCATACACCAATGGAGGCACAAAGCTCGAATCTGCATTCGATCATTTTCATTTTCCAAAACACACATAAGTACTATATAATTTCCAATATGCTAGCTGTCACTTTTGATATGAAGCTAGAACTAGTTATTGATCAAGTAGTATTTCTCTTCAATGAATAAAAAGAATAGACTTGTGATGTGGGACACTTACATAGGCCAATAATTGGTGGCAAGTTAGCCAAATTTGCGTAGCTAATCCCCTGAGGGACTGCGAGGCTGGCAATGGTGATTCCGGCAATGAGATCGGACTTGAAGAAATCGAAAGTGTAGTGAGGAGCCCATTCGAGAATTGGCACGAAGTATTGCAAGCCCAGCACCAGTTTTCTGGACGCGGGCTGGTTCTTAAACTGACGAAAAGGGTCGTCGGGGAAGAAAGTCTCTTTTAGCGACGACTTCAGCGCCGTCAATAATGGTTTGGAATGAGGAACCGCAACCCGGTGTGGGCACTCATAATCTGTGTTACCACCCATTTGATTTGACAGTCACGCAGCTAAGTGAAAATTAAGCAGCAGCTAGCAACTCAATTAGTTTGGCGTATATAATTGGTAATATTTGTGTGCTATAGCAATGGGACTTTATAACTAATAATTAGCTTTGTGTTCAAGGCTTATTTGGAATAAGATATGGTTTGCATGCTAGGTAGTGAAGGACATGGGTGTGGCAGAGAGGTAATGAGGGGCAATTGGGGTGTAGTTAGAAATGCTTAATTAACTAGCTCTGCAAATTGAGGCTGATCATGGTGGTTGGGATCGATATATGGGGTATATATATAAGGTGATGGTGGTGATGATAGAGTGTGAAGGATGGAGCTAGGAAAGGATCTGTGAGTGCATAGTGGGTCCCACACGTGGACTCACCTAGCATATCCTCGATTGATCGATCGTTGTGAGGTTGTCAAGTCCCTCTTCACCATACTTTATTTGAAAAAAATTCTACAATAAAATCATTACATATACAGTCAATCACACTTGAATATTAATCGATTCATTTTTCTAATATTTTAATATAAGTTCTTTATTATTAAATATGTTTATATGTCATAGGAACACTCCAGCAACAAAGAAGGGAGACCTCATTAAATTGTTGCTTATGCTTTTGCCGTCGCCCATTTGATCAGCTCAGCAGTAGTAGTGGCCGGTCACATGTGTTAGGTCACTGATACGGGGGGCCTGCGAAGTTGGGGGTTGGATTTAGAGAAGATATGCAAAATATATATACATACAAGAATATCTAGCACTTTTAGTAGTTGACTACATATATATCAATACAATTATTTTTGGACCCCATAAATTACTATATTATAATCATATATAATACTATTATTAATTTTAAGTTGGTACTATTATTAGTAAGTTGTGTGCAGCTGTGTTCAATTGATTTTTAATCTAATTAATTAATTAGTCGGCGGCTAATAGGGTTTGTGCCTAACAAGGCCTACCAATGTTGATACCTCACACTTCACAGAATGATTGAGATCTTTGGAACCCACCATATATAATATCACCTACCAATATTAGAATATTTTCCAGGTAGAAGTGTTACCATGGAGGGGGACATTAAGAAAAAGGGAGTAATATTTGGAGTTTGATTACAATGCCAAGAAATATAAAGGAAAAAATTTACAAACATAATACATACTTTGATAGTTATTTTATTTTAGGATATTAATTTTGATTTGTGTTAATGACAGACACATATTTTTATTTTGTGTCAATTAAGAATCATGTTTTATCCCAACTTTAGCCCGACATTGGACCATCAAAACTCCACCAAACTTAGTAAACTTAGTAAACTTATACTTACTTTAAAGCTATGCATCTTTTATTTACAACCATATAAAGATCACTCAAATCGGACATCTATAACTCCAAATAATTGGCCCAAAAGTATAGTACATGAAACTGTACAATCGGACCTCTGAGAAAAAATTTGGAAAATCGAACAATTCTAATACCTTACTTTGGGCCGATTATTTGAAGTTGTAGAGATCCGATTTGGATGATCTTTATATGGTTGTAAAGAGGAGATGCATATCTTTGAACCCAGTATAATTTTTCTGAATTTGGTAGAGTTTTGATGGGTCCAACATCGGGCCAAAGTTGAGATAAAAACTAAAAAAAAAAACATGGTCTTTAATTGATACAAAATGAAAGTATGTGTTCTTCATTAACACAAAGAAAAATTAATGTTATAAAATAAAACAACCATCAAATTATGTATTATGTTTGTAAATTTTTCCCAAATATAAATATATTTAAAAATAAAAAAACTCAAAACCATACCCAGGAAATTTTTGGATTTATATTCCATAAAAAAAAAATTCGAATTTATAATATACGAATGAGAATACTTGAGATAAGAAGTTAAGAAACATCAAGACAAGCAGAATATTTCTATTTATTTATAATAGTTTCTTCTCTCTATATTATATATTTAACTTTATAAGCAGAAAAACATTATATGTAGTCATGCTTGCTAGAAAGGAATATTATTTCAACATCGATCCTTCACCAAAGTGGGGGTGGCAATCACAATTGGCATTGTGGTACGTACTCATGCACCTTTCATTTGCTGGATGAGTAATGTTAGGGATCCCCAAAAAAATATGTGTCAATATTTTATTTAATTCATATACAGTTCACTTTAAAACTTATTTATATCATAACAAATAAAATACTTACATATGTAATAACACATCATTTAAAATCTAAATTTGAAATACAAAGTTGAATTCTCTAGCATTATTATTGCTAAATACCATTACGGTACTTCTCACAGTGTTCATTAATTATTACATAGGAAGGCTATAGGCTTCTAGCTGCATATCGTGAAGATTCCTTATAGTATAAGATTTCCAACTTTTTTTTTTTTTTTAATTTGTTTTTGAATAAAAACATAAAGACAATGATTTAAAAAAAAAACCCAGTTTTTTCAAACATAAATTCCAACATCCTTTAAAAATATAAAAAAAAAAAAAAAGGGTATGTAAAATGAGATTTAACTCTTCTATGAGACATACCTTAATAGGGCATCTCTCACAATGAGATAGAATCCACATGTTGTGAGACCCACCTCATTGTGAGTTGCACCTCATTGGACATATATGCCCCATGGAAGAGTTTCTCGTAAAATGATCCTAAGAAAGGAGGGTCCGAGCCCTACTCGCGATAAGCTCTAGACCTTTTTAGTCCTAAAGGTTGAATACTTGAATAGGCCAGGTCAGGTCATTTGATCGACCCTACCAAATGTATTGGGCCACTTTTTGTATAATTAATAAAATTAACTTGATTAAATGGCTAAAAAAAATTAACTTGATTAGGGTTTGAACCTAAGAACTATTGGGTTCTTATTCTATCACCTTAAACTAAAATCTTTCACTTGCAAAAAAGTTACATTATTTATCAATTATAACTCTTAATCTTATTTATCAATTATTCACACAAACAGACCAGATTAGGCCTGTAAAAATGAATTAGGCTGAATGGCCAACCCTAGGCCTAAAATGGTATAGGCCTGTAAAAACGGACCAAATCAATCTATAACATTTTTATAGGCCTATAAAAATATATTTTAAAAAAATCGAGAAAATTAGTTTCATGTATTTCTATAAATTTTGAAAACTTTTTAAATTCTGCTTATTAATAAATGGCTACACCAAAACTCTCGTCATCACAAATCCACAATAGCTACAACCACATAGCACTCCATCATTTGTCATTGAGAGCAGTTTTGCTCACCTCCTTTAATTATGGTGTATACTTACCTTCTTTTCTCAAATTATGACATATATTTAAAAAATTAACGTCAATTAACATATTGTATATTTAATTTTAGGTAAAAAAATAAAAATTAATTCAATATACAGTATGTTAAGTTGTTAACTTATGATTAATTTTGTAAACAAATGTCATAATTTGAGAAGAGGGGTGAACATACACTCTAATTAAAGGAGGTGAGTAAAACTGCTCTCATTTGTCATTATCCACAAAAACAACCATTGTCGGTAATGTTGTTAAATATCTCAGATTTGAATACTGTAGTGCAAAATACTTGTGAAAAGTTGACTTATCATTTAATGAAGTACAGAGACCTAGATTAAATAGGCTTACAAAAATTTATTAAACATAAAAAACAGAGAGAAAAATATCTCACGTCTAATAGCCCTAGGCTTATGAGATTCTCCTAAGGAATAGATCAAATGCTAACCAAGTCCCTGACAAATAGGGATTATTAACAAAGCAAAACAGAAACAAAGACTAAATATCTAACACCCTCCCTTAAACTGAATGGTACTCAAGCAATCAGTTTATAGAGGAAATTGAATAGACTCCGAGTAGACCTCGCAGCTTCACAAAAGCTTCCAGCTTCAATGGTTTGGTTAATATATCTGCAATTTGGTCTTGACTCTGACAATACACCAGCTCAACCACTTCTTCTTTTGTGAGGTCACGAAGAAAATGAAACCTGACATCTATATGTTTGCTTCTTCCATGTAGCACTGGATTCTTGGAGAGTTTAATAGTTGAACTATTATCACAATAAATCAATGTTGGCCCAACCTGATTGCAATATAACTCTTCAAGAATTCTTCTTAACCAAACAGCTTGAGAAGCACAAGAAGCAGCTACTATGAACTCAGCTTCAGTTGTGGATAAAGTGACCACATGCTGCTTCTTCGAGGACCATGAAACAGCTCCTGAACTCAGCATAAAGACATAGCCAGATGTACTCTTTCTATCTTCCAAATCCCCAGCATAATCACTATCACTAAAACCAATTAATTGATTACCTTTTCCCTTCTTGTAAAACACACCATAATCAATAGTACCTTTCAAGTATCGTAGCACTCTTTTTGCAGCTTGGAGATGTAGTTTAGTTGGAGCTTCCATGAATCTGCTGATGAGACTAACCACAAACATCATGTCTGGTCGAGTGGCTGATAAATACATTAAGCTGCCAACAATTTGTTTGTAATGAGTGCTGTCAACTCTCACTCCTTCTGCATCTTTTGTGAGCTTACAACCTGGAACAATTGGATTCCGAACAGGATTGCAATCAATCATCCGAAACCTTTCTAATATTTCTTGAGCATACTTTCTTTGACCAATAAAAATTCCAGCTGGTGATTGCACCACCTCAATACCAAGAAAGTAACGCATCTTTCCTAGATTAGTCATATCAAACTCATCCATCATAGATTTTTTAAACTCAATAAACATTGTTTCATCATTTCCAGTGAATATCAAGTCATCTACATACAGACAAACAAGCAGAAAGTTACCTCCCTCTCCAGATTTAATGTACAATGTATGCTCATAGGGACATTTTTGGAAGCCTGTCTTTGTGAAGTAAGCATCTATACGACTGTACCAAGCCCGGGGTGCTTGTTTCAGTCCATATAAAGCCTTTTTCAGTCTATAAACTTTCTGCTCATTCCCTTTCTTCACATAACATGGAGGTTGATCAATGAAAACTTGCTCATTCAACTCACCATTAAGAAAGGCTGATTTTACATCAAGCTGATAAATGGACCAAGAATTTTGTGCTGCCAGTGAAACCACCAAACGAATGGTGTCATGTCTTACAACAAGTGCAAAGACTTCAGCATAATCAACACCATATTCTTGTGTATATCCCATGGCCACCAACTGAGCCTTAAATTTGTCAACCTCTCCTTTCTTATTGAGCTTTGTTTTGTAGATCCATTTAACACCAATAGTTTTCCCTCCTTCAGGAAGATCAATTAATTCACAAGTATCATTCTTTTCAATTGCTTCTATCTCTGTATCCATGGCTTCCCTCCATTTTAAATTCTTGACAGCATCAGTAAATACTACAGGATCACTATCTGTAAATAGAGCAAGATTTGCAATAGTTTCATCATCAGATAATTCATTCCCACTGACATAGTCTGTCATCCAATAGGGTCTTTTTCTTGGACGTTGAACATCTTCACTTGAAGATTCAATTTCAGCTGGCTCATCAATTTCAGCTGGTTCGTTTAATGGAGCATCTGATAAACTGTCTCCAAGGAATTTCACTTCCTCTTCAGTCCCGCTTTCATCATCAACTGAAATAGATTTATTTATTGTGCTGCTCCAATCCCAGCTCATGTCTTCATCAAACACAACGTCATGGCTGATGATTATTTTCTGAGTGAGAGGATTAAACAGTCTGTATGCTTTGGATTCTTCGCTAACGCCGAGTAATATGCATTTCACCCCTTTGTCATCAAGTTTGCTTCTCTTCCCGTCAGTTATATGTGCATAGGCTAAGCATCCAAATATCCTGAAATGATCAACGGCCGGTTTGTGCCCAGTCCATGTTTCCTCTGGTGTCATGTTCTTTACTGCAAGTCTGGGGCTTCTATTCAGTACATGAACGCTCCAGTTCACAGCCTTAGGCCAAAAAGTCTTAGGAATATTCTTCCTTGCAATCATGCTTCGCACCATATTCAGGATCGTGCAATTTTTCCTTTCCGACACACCGTTCTGCTATGGTGTGTATGCTGCAGTAAGTTGTCTACGAATGTCATTTATCTCACACAAGTTAGTGAACTCATGTGAGGTAAATTCACCTCCACGATCAGTACGAAAAACCTTTATGGACTGGCCAGTTTCTTTCTCAACTTAAGCTTTAAATCTTTTAAATACAGAAATGGCCTCAGACTTTTCTGTCAAAAAATAAACCAATGTTTTTCGACTATAGTCATCAGTAAAGGTAATGAAATACCTTTTGTTGCTGTTTGATGTGGGATTAATTGGCCTGCATATATCTGAATGGACTAGCTGCAGTAGTTGCGTAGCTCTCCATGTGTTTTCTTTAGGAAATGAGTCACGATGCTGCTTGCCAATGATGCATTCCTCACAAACCTTTGAAGGAGACTGAATATGTGGAAGTCCTTTCACCATTTGCTTTTGTTGCAAGGTTTTTAGCCCATTAAAGTTCAAGTGCCCATAACGATAGTGCCACAGCCATGCAGGATCTTGTACTGTTGATTTGTGACATATCGGATCAGCGTGTTCAATCTGAGTGTGCAAAGGAAACATCAGATTTCCTGTCATCTTGACCTCTGCAATAAAGCCTTTCTGTGGATGATGAATTTGACAGCAATCCTTTTGAATGATGATGGCAAAACCCTTCTCTTGTAACTGACCAAGGCTAATCAAGTTACTTTTGAGTGCTGGAATATAAAACACGCCAGTAATAATGTACATACTGCTATTCATCATAACTTTAATGTTACCTTTTCCCATGACACATATGCTAGTATTATTTCCAAGCTTCACATTCTCTCTAAAAGCCTCATCTAAATCAGAAAATAAGAGTTTGTTACCACTCATGTGATTGCTGCAGCCAGAGTCTAAGTACCATGTATCACCTAATGTAGTCTCCATCTTGTCGATGTAAGACATCAAAAGCATCTCTTCTTCAGTTTCTACAAAATTCATCTTTGTTTCCTTCTCTTTGTCAGGATATTCATATTGGAAATGCTCAAGCTTGTGACAGTGATAACATTCCAAATTTGCCTTGTCAAATGGTGCTCTTTGATTGTATGAAAGCTGGCGTCCTCTACCTCTTCCTTTTCCTCGAAATCCACTGCGTCCTCTGCCTCTCCCAGGGGATGTTTCTCCATGAATAGTAACGTTCAAGGCTTGCTCCTCCACAGCATAACTAGTCATCCTCTGCTTATGTACCAGCAATGAGCTTTGCAGCTCATCAATCGAAAGACTATCAATGTCATTCGATTCTTCAATGGAACACACAACATAATCAAATTTAGAAGTCATTGAGCGAAGGATTTTCTCAATAACTGCACATCTCCCATTTTCTCGCCATGAATATGCATTTTATTTGCAATTACCAGTGTTCTTGCAAAATAATCATTGACTGACTCCCCTCCCTTCATGTGAAGAGTCTCAAACTCTTTTCGAAGAGCTTGAAGTTGTGCACGTTTGACCCTTGTCGTGCCTTGATACTTCTTTGCCATGGAGTCCCAGATATCTTTAGCAGTGTCCTTCTTAAGGATGGTTTCCAGGATGGCACGATCGATTGCCTGGAACAGGTAATTCTTTGTCTTCAAATCCTTCAGCTTTTGTTCTTCCATAACCTTCGTCTATGCTTCAGTCAAGACTGTAGCTTCTGCTGGTTCAGCAATACCATTCTCTACAAGACTCCAATACTCTTTAGATCGCATAAAATTTTCCATCAGCATGCTCCAATGGTCATAGTGACCATCAAAGCGAGGGATTACTGGTTGCACAAAACTATTGTTCTCTGACGCCATTTGATCTTGCTGCTGCAAGTGAGAAGACTGCTGCTTCTTTGATAATCAGGTCCCTTGATGGGGTTCTGATACCATATGTTAAATATCTAAGATTTGAATACTATAGTGCAAAATACTTGTGAAAAGTTGACTTATCATTTAATGAAGTACAGAGACCTAGATTAAATAGGCTTACAGAAATTTATTGAACATAAAAAACATAGAGAAAAATATCTCACGTCTAACAGCCCTAGGCTTATGGGATTCTCCTAAGGAATAGATCAAATGCTAACTAAGTCCCTGAAAAATAGGAATTATTAACAAAGCAAAACAGAAACAAAGACTAAATATCTAACAAATGTTAGTTAAAAACATATATTTAATTCCCAATACTAACACCTAATTAGTGATACCTAATAAGGATTTGTGGACTCTGATCTGTTACACTTGTTAAATTTTATTTGTTTCGATCCTAGATCCTAACTTACGTATGTATGTATTATAAATCAAAGTATTATGACTTCGGTACATATGCACTTAAAAAGGATTATGAAACAATCTCTTATCACAAATTCTTTAAATTATAATATACAACTACAATTAAAAATTAAAGTAAATAAATAGAAAAAAGAAAAAATAAGTAGAGAATTGAAATAACAAACAGTGATAAACAATAACTTACCAACTAAAAATGATCGATCGACAACACTATCTTCTCGAGGTTCAACTTAGCTTGAACTTTTCTTTTCTATACAAACCTTAAGGTATCGTTTGATGTCCCTTTTGGAAGCAATTTTTTATTTTCATTTATGATATTTATAGATGAAATAAAAAAATATATATATCTCTCTGAAACAGGATGCACTGTTGTGTGATCAAGTGATGATCGTCCTCCTCACCTTTTATTTGTGGACGAAGAGATGGGAACCAAGAGATCGACATGTACCATTAATTACGACACATGTATCAATTTCTTGATTCAATCTTATTTTTCTTTTATTGACCAAAAAAAAAAACTTCTTGGAAAAGATTGGATCTTATTAATTCAATGTATTACATAAAATTCGACTAAACTCACAAAATTTAAATCATAAATAACTTGGTCCGTTTGACACTGCTTTTAAAATTGCCAAAAGCGCTTTTAGATTAGTAGAAGCACTTTTGATAGCATTTGACAAAAATAAATAAAAATACTTTTAAGTTATAAAAGTACTTTTAAAGAGTTTTTTGAGAAGCATCGTGATAGATGCTTCATGAGGAAAAACTTTAAAGTGCTTTTACATGAATCACTTAGAATTTTTATAAAAATATGTTTGTGGTTCTTTGCAGAAGCACTTCCAGTAAAAGCACTATTAAATAAAAGCACTATTAAATAAAAGCACTACTAAGTAAAAGCGCTTCCTAAAAACAGTGTCAAACGGGCCTTACAAGTCTACAACCACAACCATTATCACCCATAAGTGTGATTTGTTACCTCCACTTAAATGGTTTTATTGACATTATCGTTTTTATCATCATTAATTGTCATCGTCATTACCACCATCATAATCTCTATATCATAGTGTCATTATTACCATAATCCACATCACAACTGCGCGCGTATGCATGCTTATTAATATATCCAATTTCAAGAAAAGAAAATGGAACTAAAATTAATGTAAATTAAAGCGTGTTTCAATTCCAATTCTAGATAACACAAAAACATGATGAACACATATACATATCCAAACTACATTTATGGATCTGTGATCTGTCCTTCGATCCTACATTTGCATTGATATTATGAGAGCAGTTTTGCTCACCCTCTTTAATCAAGTATATGCTCACCTCCCATTTAAAATGTTGTCATGTGTTTAAAATGTTAATCATCAGTTAACCCATTATATTTAATTATTATTCAACAATAAACAATTCATACAAAGCATTTTAAAATATTTAAGACTTCAAGAAAAAAAAAAAAACTTAAGAAAACCCATAGCCCACCCACGTGTGCATCTCTCCACCAGCCCCCACCCCTTCTTCTTCCTTCTTCTTCTCCTTCCTCATCCCAGACCTTCTGCAACTAAACCCCAAGGTCAAATAAACCCAGCCACCAGAAAAAAATAAACAAATAAAACCAAAACCACAAACGAACACAAATCAAAACCCGAGCAACCCAATCAAAAACTCATCTTTTTCTTCTTCATCTTCCTTCTCATACTCTGCAATTTCTTCACCTAACAACAAGACCCATGGCAGCCTATATTTCTCACGATTATTGGCATATTCATATCACACACAACAACCTCAAAAATGCCAGGAACACAGAAACACAAAATCAAAGAGAAATCAAAATCACAGAACACAGTATAGAGAGAGAGAGAGAGAGAGAGAGAGAAATAGAGAGATTTGGCAGAGGAAAAAAATGGGATCAACGAGATTTGGCAAAGAGAAATAACAAGAAGAATGAAGGGGTAGAGAACGGGGAAGAAGGAAAGAGTTCGGTTTTCTTAATTTTTTTTTTTTTCAAAGTTTTAAATATTTTAAAATGCTTTGTATGAATTGTTTATTATTGAGTAATAATTAAATACAATAGGTAAACTCATGATTAGTTTTTTAAACACATGGCAGTTGGTTAGATAGGAGGTGAGCATACACCTGAGTTAAATGAGGTGAGCAAAACTGTTTTCAATATTATGCCCAAATTAACTACTTAGATTTAATATTGATTTTTTTATTAATCAACTGTCATTTATAATATTTAAATTTTGGTTTTACTCCGATAAAGAGAGACTGGATGCTATTAACTAAAACAAATGATCATTGACATGTTTAATCTTGAGTTGAGACAAATTCATTGAACACATCTAAGTGTGAAGCTTTATCGTAGTAAATATCGAAAAAATTTGAACAATCTCTATCCCGTTAGACAATTTAATTCACACAATTTTTAATATTATATTCATATTCTATTCCACAATATAATTCATTACAAATATCACAATTCTCAATTGAAGGATTTTTATTCACTAATATTATTGAAAAAATTAGCTATATACGAAGATGTTCTCTTGTTGTTTGCTAATAATTATATGCTTATGTATTCCAAAGTGTAAATATGAACTATTGTTAAAGTTGATTCTTACTAAACGTACGCTTCGTGGTATATCACAATCTAATAATATAAATATTTTATATTATCATGGATAACATTTGTCTGATTATATGTAGCTGCATGACACTTTAATACTACTTATATTATATTATATTATAAATAGCTTTGTTATTTTATAAATTATAATTATATGTACACCAAAAAGAAATCTTGATTTCTGATGTTTGGTTGTGACACCTGTTTCTGCGGGGTTGGACAGTTTGACCTGTATATATAGTTGACGTGTGGTCCAATTTTCCAAATCCAAGTTGTTCTTTTTTCATCCCGAAATTAGAAAAGTTCACCACACG
This sequence comes from Dryas octopetala, assembly GCF_963921425.1. Taxonomy (NCBI): domain Eukaryota; kingdom Viridiplantae; phylum Streptophyta; class Magnoliopsida; order Rosales; family Rosaceae; genus Dryas; species Dryas octopetala. The sequence continues at coordinate 21,209,916 of NC_141367.1, read as the reverse complement.
CCTACAAAGATTGGGGAGGGCAGGGACGTACACTTGTCAACAGGATAAATGTGAGGCTGTTTTTTTTACTGTATATACCCACTTTTTTTTATTTAATTACAATATATATATGCATATATTACTTACTTAAAGATTAAAGATGAGATTCTTATTTTTTTTTAAATAATAATATTTACTTTATTAAAGAATGAGTCTATATATCTTAATTCACACTTTTGATGATATGAATATGATAACATTATACAATTATATTTTCTTATAGTTGTTTATAATATTAGTAGGTTAATATTTATTATATACTAACATAATAGTATTATATAAGCATATATAACTAAATTTCGGTAATTATTTTAGTTTTTCAGTATATATTTCAATTTTTTCGTTAATAATCGATTCGGTTTCTTTCATTAATAATTTTTAGTAATCGGTAGATTTACCAACTTTTTTTTGTTTTTATTAAAACCAAATTAACTTTTTCGAATTTTCGATTTTCGAATTGTGAAAATCGGTTTACCAAACCAACAAATTTCGGTCAGTTCGGTAAAAACCAAACTAAAAGCAGCCCTAAAATGTCCGTTTGGATACAATCTTAATTATTTTGTATATAAACACAATATCAAATATAAACATATATAGCTGCATAGGCTTGAAACAGTACCTACGCACGCTTACGCGGAGAACCGCACATTGTCAATGGGTAAGAAGGTTCCTCTGGAAGGCCATGTTGCTCTATGAAAACGTTAAGAATGTGCAAATTGATGTGTTTCATATGGGAGTAGCTAAGTTGATGATAGCTCCAGAGATTTTAAGGCGGCCAATACATACAGTCCACAATGGTTGAGTTTGTTTGACCTTAGAAATGGAGGAGAAAGACCCAAAACTCTTTCCTTTTTCTTTTCTTTGTCCCCACTAGCTAATCATAGCAAGAAAGAATGATGGTGATAGCCATATGTATATGGATTCTCTATTCAATAATTTCAATTAGACAACTACATTCATCTCACCAAGACCAATTAAGCCCATGCCTGAAAAAGACTCTCTTTGGTTACACAAATTAACAGATGCCCTGTGGTCTCCGGAATTTGCTATATATCCATAAATTAATTAAGATGCTAACAACATATCCATTACGACAACTATTTATTTATTAATTTTGGAGGAACATCTAGTAATCTCAGGCTCTTCTCATAATCGATCACTCAAACATGCTAAACTCTAAATTAACCCTATTTTTCATATTCACTCTGCTCCTTAGTGGTTGTGGTGCCTAATTGTTTTTTCGTGACAAGAATTTGAGAAATTTTTTTTAGTGTGGCCATATATAACACCACATGATATGTTAACATTAATATATTATTAATTCACTCACATTATATATAACACATGTAAAATTTTTAAGAATATTGCTTAGGGTTTAAAATTTTAATTAAATTTTAATGATTGTACACATTTTATAATTTAAATTGATTAATTAGTTTGTAACAATATCACGTCAGCATATCACATTTAGTGAACATCCTGTTATTCCGATTGCATTTATATAGTTGGTGTAATGCCATTATTGCATAATTTAAATTAGCTTCATATCTTTCTACCTCCAAGTGGATAGATTCATCAAGGTAATTCCGCGTGCATGAATCCAAAAACAATATATGATGATGGTTATTAAGAATATTTGACCTTAAGTAGTTAACCATATATATTTATAATGGCCACGTAAGAGCTTCATAAGTTGATGACAACATGCATGACACAAATTATCATTAACGTACTTAATATCCAGTTTCTTGATTATTCTATTCGATTTCCAAAAGCTTCTGCAACTATTATGCAATAAAAAATTGAGTGAGTTGCAGCATGATCGAATACATGCTCATCACATGACTGAAAATATATATATAAAAGTATAAGATGGACAAAAGAGAATAATATAGGGCAACTTTCTGTATTGGAACATGGTTGAAATTAGTACTCACAGTCATGATCGATCATATAGCTAGGTCCAATTTATAACTGGGATAAAGGTTCTTGACTCCTAGCTAAACTAAGACGTACAGCACAAGTTAAAAACCTCCCCAGAAAAAACCTGCTGCTCCCAACTCTCTCTCTCTCTCTCTCTCTGCTATCATTTCCACTAAGAAAAACCGGCCACGTACTGCTGTATGTCTTTCAAGGATAGGCTTACTAGGCTCTTTGTCTTTACCTTTTTCACGTAATTAATCAACTTCAAGGATGATGTGCAGTACTTTAATTGTGTTGGATTAAATAGTCTAATCCTATGTTGGTACTGATCAAATAAATTAAGGGACTAGTAGTCTATATGGCTTAAGTTTAGCAAGAGATCATGACGTTACCAATAAGTGAGAGTTGGTGATGGTAGACCATAGGAAAATACTACGATCGATCCCATTCAATTTCAATTGTGGGAGGCACTGTTTTGAGCATCACCATGAGAATATTATTCGATAAAAAAGGTAATGATCGAAGGGCCCTATGACATTATTATGTTCTGTGTGGATATATTTGATTTATGAGAAAGTATAGTACCCAATAGAAATTTAGTTTTGTTGATAAGTACCATGCATATGCATTGATTTGCAGCTTCTTTTTTAAATGAAACAGAACCATATGTGTAATTGAGCTGGTAGATTGACCACATTGAAGCATATATATATGGTGGGATCGGTCACACTAGTAATTGCATGGAGTACTTGCTGCAGCAACTCTCAACACATTTTAGAGTATATAACCTTGTAATCAACTAGTTCTTATCCTAATGGTAGGGCATGGAATCTCACTAGCTAGCTCCCAGAAGCTGCTAGATAGGAAAGAATTCCTTGAATTTGCATTTTGCATATGTCAATTAACTCAAATTGGTGGGGACTGGTAACTTTTATGGTTAAGAGTATTTATTTCTATACTTGAGGTTATGTTCGAATTCTCTTCTCTCAATATCATTGGATTAAAATAAAATCTCATATTGGACCCAAAAGTTCTGCAAATTAAATTTCTTTATATCCTATATATATTATTCTTCACTGTGTAGGTCCGTAGGAACATGCATATTCCTCTTAAGTGCTTGTATAAATAATGATTAGTTATTTTAACCTCATGCATGCTATATATGTTCTATTTAATTTCTTTAAGGACAATGAATTAGTTGAGGAATAAGGTCTCAGAAAAAATACGACCAAAGTAAAGCCAAAAGAAAAGGGTCCAAGAAGAATGGTGCATGAGTGGAGCAAACTGCGATATAGATGCTAAAAGGTAAGACAAAAGTTAGTGATGGGCACACAGAGCATGTTAAATTGATCAGATGCTCCTGCTGCAGTCAATTGCATGCCAATTGCCATTCCTTTGTCCTTGTCAACTGTCGGCATGCACCGATCGATCACCTCACACTTCATCACTTGCCTATATGGCTAGCTAAAATGTCTACTTTTCCTTTTCAAGTCAGAGAGAGTACCTCTCATCTCGATCTTTTTGTGTCACATTTCTGCTGATCTAATCTATAATCGGCTAGACAGCTAGCTAGATACCATAATTCGTGATGATCACCATGCAGGCTTCAAACTTAGGTAAAAACCAAATGGGATATGGGTGCGTTAATTTGTGACTTGGACCATATAACTTTTAATTATGTAATGGCATGCAGTTGACCATACAAAGAAAAGATGTATGTTTATGCATGCTAGCTCCTAGCTAGTCCTACCAGTGAGCAAAGATATTCTCTTGTAACTTGTGGCAGGGGAAAGTGATGGCTGGTCACAAAACTTTTTTCTGGTTCAGAAATTTTGATATAGAAAATCATACATGTTTTAAACAAAAGTCTTTTAGGAAATTTTCTCTTGCATGTGGATTACATAATATGACGACATATATATATATATATATATATCATGTTGTTAGTCTTTCAATATAAACTATTCATTTGGTTGACTCTTTCTTTCAAAGAAAATAAAAAAGATAAAAAGGATTGCTTCTTTCTTTTAACTTTTCCAGATACATAAGAGGTTTCATCAAACACGAACATCCACTCTGCAGCCTTGTATTTGAGCTGACAGAAACAAGACGTGACCTCCCATGTTCCAGAGAGCAACCAATTTTCTTTTTCACTTGTGTGGCCTCAAGGACCATAAATCCATAATGGCTTATGCTCTCTCTCTCTCTCGATCTCTACGTACCTCGCACGTACACCCAATAATAATATTCCCACATAAAGAACACTGTGCATCTGAAACGTTTGAAATTAAAGTTATTATATATGTAGCAATCAAATCGATCAAAGGATTTCAAATTAAGATAACTTTCGATAGTCCAGTGCAGAGAAGGTACAACTTAAGAACATCAATCATATATAATAAATAAAATCTATGATATTGCAACAGAGATATCAGATATATATACATATACAAAAGCAAAGAAGGGAATGCATTGCAAATGCAGGGTGACATATAAATGGTGGACTTTTTCTAAATTATTGAAGAGGAGGTGGACCTTCTAATGGAAATGGAATCTCATTATAGTTTTTATGTATAATTGTATCAATTAAGTGCCTTCTTTTCTTTTTCTTTCTGGAATGAGTTTGACAAAGGATGAAGACACTTTTAGTACGTCTGATATTGTATGTGAGTTGGGAATCTCTGCTCTCTCAGACCCATGAATAGCAGCACTCATCATATCATATATATGGAGATAGAGATATTGGCACTCATCATATCAAAAGCGCTTCTCGTAAAAACAGTACAGAGAAAAAGCGCTTCCTATATAAACATTCTCAAATAGACCCAGTCTTCCAGTTCTAGTGATGCTTATTATGTGACACATAATAATTAGCATCATGTACTATGACACATATGAGCTATATATTCTGCTTATTATGTGACACATATTCTCATGCATTAATTTAATTCAGCAAATATATAATTGGTATGAGCTATTTTTTTTAATTGGGGGGAGGGACATCGAATTTGAGTGTATTGTGAGTAAATCTACAACTCTTCCAACTTGGTATGAACTTATTTTTTATTTATTTGTCAGGTATGCTTTTAATTTCAGTTAAATATATCATTGGTATTACTAATACAAGTCTTATTTTAAACACAAGTCTCATTAATGTACTAGAGAGAAAACTCAAGAATAAAACTCTAAAATGATAGTTTACGTCTCAAAGTAGAATTATCTCTTGACATATGTTTCGCGTGTGTCAATGCTTCACCCTCTTATACTGAAAGAGGTAACTACATTTTTTTTTCTTTTTTTACCTACTTATTTTATTTTACAGTTTTATCTTTAGAAAATATAGTTTTGTTATTAACAAATTGGGTTAGAAGCAGAATAATTTAGGTAATCCCAATTTTAATGGAGTTTGTAACAACAAAAAGGAGTGTTTGGATTCAAATTATGTGCTGATTTATGTTTGACTTTTAATTTTAATCATGTATTTATTATTAATAGTAAAAAGTAAAAGATGTCATTAATTCATATCATTTTTTTAATGTGAACTAGAGGAGGTTATTATATACTAAAAGGTTAAGATTGAAATAAACAAAAACACACGAAGAATCTACGACTAAATCTTATATGGGGCATGCCTTAATGGGGCATCTCTCACATAAGGTGGGACCCACATGGTCCATTGGGGCATGCCCCATTGAAGACTCTCTCAGAATCTACATCCTAAAATTATAACACATGTCGAGGTATTAACCCATTCACGAGTTTGCACCAGATCCTTCCAATAGCATGCATACAAAAAACACACACATGCCGTCCTTTATAATAGCATTTACAAGTTACTGTTGACAAACGTTGTACCATCCAACATAAAACATTTGGGTCCAATTGCAATTTGCATCAACCAAAACAAAACAAAACAAATATATATATATATATATATTTGTTGAATTGCAGTACGATCACAGGAAAAATAAGCAATTAATGTCCACAAAAAAAAAAAAATGCATGATGAGAGCCAAATCAAATCAAGTAGTCTTATCCAAAGCCTTGACTATATCTAGAGTTGACATTTCTGAATTTCTTTCATTCATTCATGATTCCTGAATATGGATAAGATTATTGTTTTGTTGACCCATATATACTTCCCTGTAAACTCGTGGGAATGCGTATGGACTTCAATTCTTTGTCTACAAATAAAACAGTAAGAAGCTAAAATTATTATTATTCTAGGGCAATGCTCTTTCTGCTTTCGGTTTGTCATGCTATACTTGTTTTGTCATCCAACTTATCCTACATTCTTTATTCTTTTAAAATAACAAAAAAAGAAAAAAAAGGGCCCATTAGTTAATTCCATAATCTTGAACTAACCACAAATATTTTGCTCAACAGCAGCAGCCTACATATGATTCAAAGTCCTTAACTGGGCCCAAGCCCAAAGCTTTCTCCATATTCCATGTATTGAATTTAGAAGGAATCAAGGCCCATTCAAAATCCATAAACAAGTGTACTGCTTAAGTTACAAACCAGGCACATGTAATATACTTTTATTCCTCAGTCTAAAAAGAAAGCATACTTGTACCCGATTTACTTCTTACCATTTTTGCCCCATCATGAACTATTATACCTGCATGGAATATAATCTCTCCTTAGAAAATTTGTGTAAACATGACTATTTGAAGACACCCAGTCTCATTTTATTGGAGAAAATTCTGAGTTCAAATTTAATAAACAACAATTGATTAATAAAAAAATAAAAATAAAAAAAGATTATGTGTTCCATAAAGCCCAAAGTAACTATATTGTAGTTGAGCCATGAACACAAGAAAACCTGAAAATTGAGGGAAAATTTTGTGGTGTATATACCTTAATGTCATGCGAACACCTTTCGGATCATTAGATATTGACATATTCATCTTTCTTCTATTAGGGTATAGATTTTAATTTTTATATTTGTTCGCATCATATAAAGTGCCCAGCCCACACCGTAAAGTTTCCAAACTTAGGAATAAGTGTGTCATTTCGAGTAGCAAGCAAACGCCATAAACTCTAGTTTTTTTTTGCCCCTACCATAAACTATAGTTTAAACAAGGACAAGGTGTTGTTTCCTATAGACCTGCATGTTTGTTCTATACATTCGTCCTTTAAGGAACATGGATAATGACACCTCAGCTCGTTGCTATGACGACTTGTCGTATATTGACAAGTAACATGCCTAGCAACCTTACCAATTAACATGTCAATTTACATCGAACATGAGAGGTATTTCAGATATTCGACATGTCGTACGTTTAACGCCCTCTCATAGTCTCATATTCTCATAGATGGCGACCGGTTGGCTTGCAGTTTATTTCCCAAGAGACAAGAGCTATGCAGGGAACAAGGTGTGTTTTAGTTCTACCACAAGTTCTAGTTCAATTATATACGGGTCAGCATTTGCCCAGGTTGACATCTTGTTTCTTTTAGTCCAAATCTATTCTGGCCTATTCGGTTGTTGATCAGTCAATTAGCTGGACCAAGTTAGACTCCATAAAAAAAGAAAATTCAGTAGAAAAAATTTAGTTCTAGATCTGTCTAATGTTAGGAATCGAATGAATCAAATACAATTGTCTTGATTATCTATTATTAAGTATACTCAGAATAAACTTTTCCTAACTTGTTGTTTTGAGGTGCTTTTAGATAAAATCTTACACCTGAATTGATTAATTGGATTTGGTCTTACCATGTGTTGGACATAATGAATTAAATTGAGAATAACATCGGTAAAACATTAAGGAGCCGAAATATGTGGTCTCTGTTAGTTTGATATACATTGTTGGCTCATTCCTGATAGCTTAATTTTTTTGGACACAATAGTTATCTAACATAATATTAGAGCCTTATTTGTAGGATTTGTCTCTCATTATATAGTATTTGTAGTCTTTTTGGGGTAGAGGGGTTTCCTAACAGCCCATAAATGTAATTTCTGATGGTTGTACAGTTCACACCAAAAATGGTTTGGAAGCGTCTCAGATATTTAGAGTAATATAGACATGCTTAATGAAGTTACCTAGGATAAGCTACAATAGTCTGGGAAAATCATCCTTAATAAAATTTTATAGACAGATTACATTGCAATTACATTTTGCTCCTAATAAAGTTATCTGAACATTTGGCCTCAGCAACACATTTAGCCAATATGTCTAAAAACATCAAATGCAAAATGGTACACTTCTACAAACGAAGGAAACATCAATAGAATACACTCTTGCAATGACACGAGAATACGAAGGAAAACCCAAAAAAAAAAAAGGTCAGAAAATTTTGCAGACCTAGAGGAAGTTCTTCACTATATGTCCTTGTACCCTGTTGGAGTTTGCATTATTCTCTAATTACACTCTGCATATCTCTTATACTTCGGGACAAGCCAAGTTCCACTCATAATTTTAGGAGGGGATGCCCTGTTAGTACCTACTTCCATGTCCCTGCAAACACAAAACAAAGGTTCAAGTATTCAACTTAATCAGATGTTGAAGATAGGCTAACATCAGTTACATTGTTTATAGTGAAATAATATGTTAAAATTTTTTCAGCCACACAATTTAACATGTTATGTTACCGGACTGTGAATTAGTTAATACGCAGTCTAATAACATAACATGTCAGATAGTTAGCAACAGAATCGTTGCTCATTATATTTTTGCTTCTTTGTGGTTTGTTTTTTCTCCTGTGTTCATAACCAATTACTATGATTTCAAGTTGAGTAGTACTCACATCAAATGCAACAAGAGATCTGCAGTAGTTGGTATTGGTGAGCACTGTACTGCTGGAGCCGCACTCACTCTCTTTAAGTGAAACTGCAGACCTGTCAAGTTTTATATACCAAGGATACTGATAATTCTGAGCAGTGGAGCTCACATGTGAAGATGACCTCTGCATCCTCACAGCCCTTGGGATGTTGTTCCTTCCTTCCATGGACGTCCTTCGTGGCCGGCTTGCCTGCCTCTCAAATGGTTCCACAGGCCTTTGCTTTGGTGCACTCTGTGATCTGACTTTGGCCTTTGAAGATTGTGTGTTGGCCATGTAATTTGGGAACAATGGATAGTCATAAGACAGAGGTTCTCCATATTCCGGCCGAGGGAACGAGAAAGGAGCTCTTGATGGGTCGGCTTTGGACACAGCAGAGAAGCACTGGGGGCTGCTCTGGGTTGTGCCAAAGGAATAGTCCTCAAAATGGGCACTGCAGCCTCCTGGGCTCATGTCACGAGTCAGAGTTGATGGGACTGGTGAGACCTCATAGGTGTCTTGGTTTGAGTATGCATAATTTGGTGCATACTGAGTGGAAAATCTATGCTGTTCTGTTCTCTCTGTTTGTGTGTGATTGGAATAGCTATTTCTGCTCTTCAAAACTCCCTTTGGTTCACCAAGATCCATCTCCACAATCTTAATGTTCTCTTCCATGCCTCTCTCATAATCCTACATACACATAACCCACATTGCGGATTGACCAATCTAATGTAATCAGAAACTTCTTCACTATTTCACATTGCTATTCAAAACACAAGACAATTTTTATGTGACCCCAAATAAGTACTTCAATTGAAGATTTTGGAAAAGGGTATGTATGAATTGCTTACATTATATGGATGCCTGAGCCTATTCTCCTGCAAGGACTTTCTGTGGGTGGATTGCCTTGGATTCATAGTGTTTACATCTTCAACCATTCGGATCCTCTGAGCCCGAGCTCGAGCCTGGGCTGTCACCAATGCTTGCATGCACCTTAGTGTAGCCTTGGCCTGTTTTCTCACCAGGTGACCCCTCACCAATGCCTGCAACTTCACTAACCCTTTCAATGCACACAGTGCTTTTCTTGCCTGCAACAAAAACCAATACAACAAACAACATTTGATAATTCACAATCTGCAGGCTCCAATTTTGGCAACATGAATAGGGAATTCCAGAGTTTTTCGTACCAGATAAGAACGAAAGAAGGATTGGATTTTTATTGCAGCAGCCTCTTCCATTGCAGTGGTTTGCTCATTGGCAGCTGCCGTGAGGCGGATCACAGCAGCTGCAGCCTGTGCTGCAGCCACTGCTGCATCAGCAACTACGGCTGTGGCTGCAGCCACAGCCATGACATGTTTTTTCTGCTCACTCTCACAGTCCAATATGGCCTGCACAGGAGGTGGGGTGGTGGGTGTGGTGGGCATTGTTGCTTCTAGAAGATTGGAGGAGTCCTTGGTGGGAGTTGCTGCTGCTGAGGCAGATGATCTTCGAAAACTCCATCTCTTTTTCTCTTTTGGTGTTGTCTGTGGAATTGAACTTGGAGTAGTGGGATTGTTCTGATTCTCACAATTAATCTGATGATTGGTGGGACATTTTTCCTTGTCTTTCTTTCCTCCTGTCAAGAAGCTTCTAAGCCATTTGCTTGTCTTCCCCATCTCTTCTTCTGTGTATCATCAACAACACAGAAAGAAGAAAGCAACAAATGCCAAAATCATATATGCAGATCTAATCTATCTCTCTCTTCTTGATGAGTAGTTCAACATTAGAATGGCCCTCCCTTGTTAAACACGTACACACAATTTAATTGCTAGCTCCTTTAACAGCCTGGTCTTATGTCTCACTATTCATTCTCTGTTATTGGCTTTACAATGTAACTTCCAAGGGGGTGATACTTTGTGTCATTTTTATTAAGTTAGGCTGCCCAATAATCCAGTTGCCAACCAAGGTATATATATTATTGGTAGCTAGAGATTCCTTGCCTTCACTTTTAGCCTTCTGAGCTATATACCCATTTCTGTGCTTCATGTAACGCTCACTTTGGTGCAATCACCAAGGGTGTTCTGGTAATTAACTACATATGGAATGGAGAGGATCAGAAAGCATGTGAAAATAGGTCAAGAACAGGCAGGCAGCATCTGTGTAAAATACTTATATTAAGGGGTGAGGGAAGTGTCCACTTGGGGCCTTGGGGGTCCAATGGGGGGTTTTTGATTTAGAAAAATTGATACTTTGATGTAGAGGATTAGGGGATGTGGGCCCCACATACAAGTGTTTGAGTTAAGGAGGCTCTGGTTCTTCACGTGCTCAAGTTCATCCGATCCTATCCTATCCCAGGCTTCCCAGCTGTTGGAGTTGGGACTACGTCTTCCAATTTAGTGATCCCAAGTGAATCATCTATGAATTAAGGCCATCTTCATAGATACCAAGACCCTCTACCAAGTCTGGTCCAATAGCCTTTACGCTTCATACTAGAAAGAAAAGAGTAGGGTCTCTCATTTTGTGATAAATTAAGGAGTGTGTGAGAGCAGTTGTGTGGAACAAGGGTTAGTTAATGTGAATCACAAATTCACAATTATTAGCTGCCTCTGGCCTTTGCTATGACACATATCCCACACATTCCTCTGCTTTATGACACATTTCATTTGAATGTGCATATATGCCACACAAATAATAATGGGTTCAAACACTCACTTCATTTCAAAAACTTGAGTGATCAGATATTTTGGAGATGTTAAATAATTATTAAATTGAATTATAAACATTTAAATGGTCAAAAATTGATCAACAATGTATATCAAACTAACAATTACATACATAAATTTAGAAATTAATGATCACCAATTAGTGTAGACAATATATTTTTAATAGAATTATGAACAAGGAAATCCAAGGTTCTTGAACAGGGTGGTGGTTAGTACTTGAATGTCAAATTAATGGTGTTTTGTCCCCATCTTACCCATCATATACATATATATAGCTGATAGCAGATGAACTGTATTATTATTCTACTGTATATATCCCATATAATATATCAATTAGTTGGCAGTGCACATGGTATGTTTATATGCTCCCCTTTGACTAGGTGTTTGCTTCATGGAAACAACCTTTAATTACTGTTCTATTATGATACTTCCAATTCTTAAACACCAATAAGTAGACATCATCAGTTCTTAATCCAATCTCTCTCTCTCTCTCTCTCTCTCTCTCTCTCTCTCTCTCTCTCTCTCTCTCTCTCTCTCTCACACACACACAGCCATGATCCCTTTTAATTTACTGTATATAAAGAAGGGGAATTCAGTGAAATTTTAATTTTAATTTACAGTATATAAAGAAGGAATATTCGATGAAATAATTTGAAAAGTGTTGGATGGCCCATGATTGCTCAAGAAATTGGAATTGAGACAAAACTTCTGCATCTCTTTCCAAAAAGAAAAAAAAAAGTTTTTCCCTTCCAAATCATTATAACAATGACATATATATATATATATATTCAGTACGTGGTGTATACAATTTACAACCTCATGGAAGATGACAATAAATACATTTGAAAGGGAAATTTTTGGAGTCGAATATTCATTCATGAAGATCATAATAATGGATTTCATTTTAATAATAATATTTTAGTTTTGATCGATTCAGAAGATCTATTAGGTGGGGCCACCATTGATATCTTTGGTTTTTGTTTTTTTACCCCCATGCATGCACCCCACTTGAATAGTAATCAACTAATCATGTGGAGAGACCAGTCCATGTATATCCCTCAAAAGACATTCTACTATTCAAAACAACATTATTTGAAGTTATGGCAGAAGGGCAGGTTTCACATTAATTTCACATGCATGTTTAATTAACCTAGCTGCAGCTTTTTAATTTGGGCCATGTGGTGAGCACTTAAACAGACATATATTGTAACCATTACACTCTGAATGCTTTGTTAATTAATTAAAGATAGATCATTTATCTTTTTTGTTTGTACGTGCTTAAGCTTTGTCTGTGCACATGCCAAGTTTATAGTTTGCATGCTTCAAATATCGGTAACTTAATTGTTCTTTTTGGTTGCTTCCTCGATCATGTTCAATGGCCAAGGAGATCATTGCATGCATGCACGAAGAGCTATATATATATGCGCTTTACCATTGATGACACATGTTCTCGATGAGTAATGAGACTTTAGCTAGATAGAATTGTCAAAACCACGTACATATACGACTTATCTTTACAAAACCGGCTTAAAAGAAAAGAGTAGTACTCATCGATCTAGCTACTTATATAATACATATCTCAAAGGTACGTATTCAGCTAATGCGGGACTATAGTCACTATACTAATACTTCCTATTACTGATAGAGAGAATCATCTTATATCAGAGAGCTTTCCATAATGATTTATAAAGTGCTGAATCTTTCTATTACTAATTGATTTTAAGTTAGATACTCTAATTCTCTTCATCTTATCATAATAGATTATATTTACATATTGAGCCGAGATACAAACTTGACTCATTGGTGCAAAACACTTACTATGTGTGGATACTTTTACTCTAAGTGCCTAAGTGGATACTTATATGAGGAATGATATCCGGCCACCTTTTCCAATCTACTTTATCCATTGACTTCCTCTTTTATTATTTTCATTCTGCAATGTAAATTTATGATTGGAACCATTCATTTTTTAGATCTAACTATGAAGATCATCTATGTAAAAAATTAAACAAATTAGAAATCGTTTGATTGTGTAACTGTGATCAAATAAACATACGGTTTTTGTAACAATTTGATTCACCGTTTGTTTATTTAATAATGATTACATGACCAAACGATTTTCGATTTAGTTGATTTTTTACAAAAATGATTATCTATAAAATGAACGGTTTCGATTATAAAAATATACTGTAGAATGAAAATAAAAAAAAATTAGAAAAGACGGATAGCATTCCCCAAGTCACATATGGTATAACCAAACAAGCTTGAATGTGTGAGAAGGATGTTCTATTTCTGGCTGTAGCTTTTGCGGAAGTTAATAATCTAATTAATTTAATGGTGGACATTGTCAACATCTTTCGTTGTTCGTATTACCGATGCTCCTGGATCATGTCGGATTTTTGCTCAATTTGGTGCTATATGTATTATCTTTTGGAATGTTCAAATCACGAGGCAGGCTATATATATAACACCACATATATTATCACTCCCAACATAAACTTATTTTTCATGGAGCTTAATTTATTGCCCATATATATTTTGTTTCATGCCAATGGTTTATCACTTAATCGTGCTAAATCAGATAAGTGACTATCCAACATTTAATAAGAATATCTTCTTAAAAAGTCACGTGTATGTACATTGCAGATGATTGAATTTAGAACAATCACGGTGCAAGACGAAGGTTCAAAAGAAGTAAACTCCCAGGTGACCATCAAAAATTGCTGCTAAATATCACTAATCTGCTATACTTTTTTTTTTTTTTTTTTAAATGAAGCAACATTAATATTAAACAAGGTAAATAGTACAAGCAGCTGGCAGCAAAGGCTAGAAGTCATTACTTTGCTTCAAAGCTGTGACCTCTCTGCATGTGGCATTACTCTTGCAACGTTACCTCCTCATCAGCCTTGAACTTATGGGAGTAAATCCAACTACAGTAATCGTTTTCATATATACTGACAGTGCAGAGGAGTATTAATTAGTCTTACTCATCTTGGCTCAGTTAATTTAATATTTTTCCCATAATGGGGGGACCTAAAACCTTCAATTTCTCGAGTTGATGGTCTCCATATATTCTCATTTCATTGTCAAAGCAATCAAACCTGTGCAGTGACAATTCATGAGCACCAAATCAAATAAATTGTTGGCCAATTTGTGTATAAAACTTGTGTGACCACTTACAGATCGAGTTACAGCCTTAAATTTCCAAATGGTCCTCAGGTATTATTGTGATGGTGTGTACGAGACAAGTACTAGTATAATTGCAAGTCAGTTCTAATGGATTGTTTCATATATATGTGACCACCATATATGCAAGGGCTAGTGGTCCTTCCTGCAACAACCAGCCCCCAAACCCTTCATTTTCCTTATTACTGGAACAAATTCAAAGGCATAATGCACATGCATGCATTTGCCAATTGTAATTTGTAAACACAAATACGTGCTCTTCTGTTTAATTAGTTTTAGCCACAACTATGATTTTGGTGGCTAATATGCCTATATACAGAAGCTTCCATTAGGTAGAGTCAGAATATCTCAGAAAAATCATTGTACAAAACAAAGCCAAAATCCAAATTTGATTGCTTCGCCTGAAATATAATTTTTCATGAAGAGGAACAAGAGTTATGTAGAGTTTTTGGAAAGAAGAGTTTCTAACAGTAAATTGTTTGACAAATTAAGGTACTTAGAAGTCTTATTGATATTAAGTATATATGGTTCTAAAATTTAACTTTGAGATCGATTTGAATTCCACTTAAAACTTGAGAATTAAATCTTGTACTCTAAATTGACTGTTCTACACCTTAAAGCATTACATTACCATAAGAAAAGGTATTGCTTCTTGTTTGACAAAAACACTTGGATGACTGACATCCAAACAACCATATAAGAAAAAAAAAAAAACAAACCATGTAAAAAAAGAACTAAATGTGGGGTTTGAAAAGAAAAAAATGAAAAACCTTATTTATGCCATTGATAAACAAATTAAATGCTAAGGGACAGTAGATTGTGAGGGGGCCTGGGAGGGTCTCATTTGTACTGGGCCTAGTGCCTGTCCTTTATAAGCTCAAGCATGTGTACACTGTGGGCCAATGGGCCTGGTACCTATCTGCACTCTAACGTGGACCTACAACCCCTATTCCACATTGAAAAGAGAAGGTTAATTAACTGAGAATCCATTGTTGCGCCTAATAAGCTGGTCAGAAAGAAAGCAATAACCATGTGAAGAGATCAATTAACAACATGCATATATGCCAACCAAGTCCTGATGACGTACCCAACCAAACTGAATTAAATACTTTTAATTCTGTGCAGCTTCTTAGGAAGTCATTAATCAACATAATAATTATAATTAAGGAGAGGAAATAAGATGATTATATGACGCAAGTCATAAGAAACTTAGCTTTTGGATATCTTGTATGCTTTGTAATTAGTTATTCGTTTAATGATATTTCTTTCTCCAACTTTGGAGGGGTCCCAAATTCGACTCTCCCTTCTTAAAAAACAGAAAAATAATATTTATGAGCGAAGCAATTGTTGTTGAACCCCATGGCCAACTCCAGAGAGGCCCAATTCGTATTAGGCTTGTACCGACCAGGTCCAAGTGTGTTGGGTAGACTTACAATCTATGTGGTTTAGAGCCCGATACTTATAGCCCGTCCATACAACCTGATTGTTGAGTCGTTAACAAATTTCTTGTTTTTTTTTTTTCATGACAAAAAAAAAAAAAACAAACAAATTTCTTGTTTTGTATTTACAATTTTTAAACGTGAATAAATTACAAGTGTTGTAAATTAAAAGTCTTTTTTATTTTTTATTTTCTTTATCAATCTTATCAGTTTTCATTATAATCCAGATTTAAAAGTGCATAAAATTATAAATTATTTAGACACATTGTATTCTTGTATGCTTTTAATTTTCTATTTTTAGCATCATACTTTTTAAATACTGGTTATACACCAAACAAGTACGTGTATAATCATAAATTATTTTACATACATTTTAAATTTATATTTTGTGTTATAATTTCTCCAATATATCTTCTTTCAAATTTTACTTTTATCATTTTTTTAAGAGGTAATTAGGTTTAGGTCCTTTAGAAAAATAGTTTTTAGATGGAGATCGGGGGTGTTTTCAAATTTATAAGAAAATTATTTTAATTTATAATAAATTATTTTTAATTTATAAGAAAATCTTTTTAATTTATAATAAAGTCATTTCCCGATTTGAAGAGTATTTTACCTAAGTCCTTCCTTTTAAAACCTAACATAAAGCTATTAAATAAAAAAAATAAATAAAAGAACTTAATTAAAAATATTAAATTACTACCGATATTAGTCTAAAAAATATTCATAAAATAGATTATACTCTAAGTCTCCCGTATAATTAGTTAGAAATGAAAGGTTAAAATAAAACAAAAGAAAAGGTTGGGCTCCTAAACTCAAGCTCGAATTAGACTGGAACCCAACCCAATACATAATCAAGTGGGCTCCGCCCCTCTCCTTCTTAAACCTGATCCAAAATATTTAAAGGGTTCGATTGGTGTAGCTTTTAATAATTGAAAGAATCGTTGCTCCTCTAGACAGCTTTAATTACGATTTTCTTTTCAACGATGAAAAGAATTATGGTTAATTACATATATATACCTCAACTATACACCAATCATCAGTTGGGTACCTCAGGTTTAAAAACTTTCATTAGGGTACATCAACTTATGTTTTTTGTCAATTAAATACCTCCGTTAGTCTGACCGTTAGGAAGACCGTTATCTACTGAGTTGGCGTTGACGTGGCATACGTGGACCCCACCATTAAATATTGACTTGGCATTTAAAAATAGCCACATGTACAAAAATTAATAAAAAAATAAAAAATCCATTAAAATTATATTAAATAGAAAAAAAAAAAGACAAAAAAAAAAAAAAAAACCGCCCCCCCTGGCCCGACTTCACCTCCCTACCCAGCCCTCTCCCTCACCCTTCCTCCCCTACCAATCCCCGCCCCTCCCTCTGCCACCCAGCCCCAGCCAGCTCCATCGCACCCCCTCACCCCAGCCCGCCCCTATCCTGCCCAACCCAGCCTCTTCCTTTCCTCTCACAAAGATGCTACTAACGTACCCACAACAAATTGGAACCTGAAATTAAAACCAAAATCCCATTAAACTCAATTATAAACTATTGAACCAAAAACCCACAAATATGAATTTGCAAACTCACCACTGCAAGCTTTTCTGAATGTGAAACTAAACCAACAAATATGCACCACCTGAAATTAAAACCAAAACTCAATCGAACATATGCAACAAAAAAAAAAAACAACTCAAATGGGTTTCGGTGGGCTGGGGTTGGGTTATTGTGGGAGGGCGGCAGGTCGGGGCTGGGGGAGATGAGATTCGGTCTTGGTGGGGCTGGTGGGTTTCGGGGCTAAGAAAAAGAGGAGAGGTAGGGAGATGAGAGAGAAAGTAAGGCAGAGAGAGAGGATACATGGGATGGGTTTCGGTGGGCTGGGGGTTGGGTTTTGGTGGGAGGGTAGTAGGTCGGGGCTGGGGGAGATGGGATTCGGTGATGGTGGGGCTGGTGGTTTTCGGGGCTAAGAGAAAGAGGAGGGGCAAAGAGAGATGAGAGAGAAAGTACGGTAGAGAGAGGGAGGATATAGGGGATGGGTTTTGGTGGGCTGGGGGTTGGGGGTTGGGTTGTGGTGGGAGGGCGGCAAGTCGGGGCTGGGGGAGATGGGATTCGGTGGTGCTGGGGCTGGTGGGTTTCAGGGTTGAGAGAAAGAGGAGAGGCAGAGAGAGATGAGAGAGAAAAGAAACAAGAAAAGAAAATGCAGATTTGAAAACCCAGATTTGAAACAAGAAAAGAAAATGCAGAGCAACCCAAATTTGATCCAGTGGTGGGTCTTGCCCTTCTAAGCGACGACGGCGGCGTACCTTTGAGGCGTGTTATTGATGAGTGTGGGGAGGAGGGGTGGCTGGGGGCAGGTGCAGGGGGTCTGGGCTTTGATTTTGGTGGTTAAGGGTGGATGAAGATGATGATGATGAGAGTAGTAGAAGAAAAAAAAAAACAACTGGGGATTTGATTGAGGGATCTGTGATCTGTATAATGATGGAGATGTTTTTCTGGTTGTGCAGGGGAAGCGGGGGGAGGCGGTGGGGATTCTGGGCTTTTGTTTTTTTTTTTTTTAAATTCAATTATTTTTTAATATTTTATATCATTTTCAAAGTTTTATTAATATTTTATTATTTTTTGTTTACGTGGCTATTTTTTAATATTTAATGGTGGGGTCCGCGTGTGCCACGTCAGCGCCACGTAGGCATTTAACGGTCTTCCTAACGGTCAGACTAACGGAGGTATTTAATTGACAAAAAACATAAGTTGATGTACCCTAATGAAAGTTTTTAAACCTGAGGTACCCAACTGATGATTGGTGTATAGTTGAGGTATATATATGTAATTAACCCAAAGAATTAATTGGGAAAGGCGCACTAGCCATTGTCTGCCATTTAACATAAAAGGATTGCCTGAGGGCCCAATGGACCCTATATTTTCCGTACAAATACCAAGAAATGAATGATGTTCATGAGGATAATGGTGTATGTGGATTAGGTTTAAGAATGTACAAGGTTTTTGGTTAATTGCAGTTGTTGAGGTAATTCACTTGAAAGAATTGTAGAATTTGTTCATTTACACATAAGTTTGATCCCCTCTTTCTAAATTAAAAAAAAAAATGTATTTGACTAGTTGATTGATTACTGATAAACTTCACAACTCCAAGAAATAAGATAAATTGAATTATAAGGGAAAACTTATATCTTTTAATCCCCACAATATGGTAGGATTAATAGGAATAATTTTCCTCTTATGACTAATTCGTTTTCTTTTTTAGGGTAGAAGACACATTTCATTTTTTCCTTAAATACACACAAGTCTACTCATGTAACATATCCAATTTAATCCTATACATTAATCAAGGCCAAAATGTACAAGCTCAAATTCTCAAATATTCCATCTCAGAAGTCCCAACTTCCACATAAAAGTTTTCTTTCTTTTAAACAAAAAATGAAAAAGGAAAGATATGAAAGTAGTGCTGACTTTTTCTTTTGATCTATATGAACCTTTTTGCTTTTGATTAAAGGTCATGAGTAAAGCCAATAGATATGCAGTAAATCTTATCTGTACACTTTCGAGGAGAGTACAGAGATGTTGGTTTTCACCGAAGGAGGCTTTGGTCGCCTTGAATTTCTTTTCATTCTGTAGTAAGCTTCAGAAAGGAGGAGAGGATTTCTATAAAATGGAACATGTGCCTTCCCTTGTACTTGGGGAACCCTCATGAGCGACCATATGTCATGAACAGGTACGTATTTATTTTATTTCAAAGTCCCAACGTTAAACTTTCTTGTGTTCTTCATTTGGCATCACTCTATATTAGCATTTTTTATATTTTAAATGAGTCCCAAGGTTCAATTCCCTATCTCTTCTCTTAATTTCCTTAATTAGTCTTCAAGTTCTCTACTTTCAAATTATATGATTCAGGCCGACCCAAATAATATATAATTACCAAGCTTTTTTATTGATCAACATGCATGTACCAATTGATCAAAGTAGTAGCAGCAACCATATATTCAAATAGGGGTGGGAATGGGTTGGGTCAGTTGCATATTGGCCAAACAACTGACCCGACCCGACAAGGCTGATAAGGACATTTTGACAACCAACAACCGACCCACCCATTGTGGGTCGATTGCCAATAAGGCCGGTAAAGCCAATAAGGTGGGTCGGTTGGAATTATTAGACCAACATTTGATTAATTTCAAAAGTAACATCCGAGCCAACTTTGATGGGTCGGTTGGTATTATCAGCCAGATTTTGTGGATCGGTTGTTGGTAGAATTATCGGCGGGCTAATAATGAGTCGGTTGGCCGATAATGGCCGGTAAAACCGACCCATTCCCACCCTTAATCCAAAAGTAACATTGGGGATGAGGTCATGTAATGGGGGCTTCTATCTGATCAGCAGAAATGAAACTCATCAACAACATCACAGAGAGGTTGAGGTTTCTACCATTTGCTTAGAAGATTTTCAGGGAGAAGAAGAAGAGGTGATGGAGCTCATGACTTGTGTTGTGGCCACACACAATTAAGTTCCACTCCCATTGTCTTTTTTGAAACAAAGCTTCACATTCTTGTTTCTATCGAAATATTGGAAGTTTATTGGGTGGAGACCAAATTACGTCTACCCATATGGTTGACAAATTTCTTGTTCTCCATTTACAATTTCAGTTTCTTCAATATTATATATCCTCCTTTATATTTTTATTTTTTAGCATCAAATTTTTTTTTTTCCAAAGCAACAAATTCTTTAATTGTTTTTCTCAAAAAAAAAAAAAAAGAAGAAGTTCTTTAATTGCTAAGAAATGAAAAATTAAAAAACAGAAGGTAGGGCTCGGAAGCCCAAGCTTGAATAAGTCTGGAGCCCAACCCAATACCTAGTGAACTGGGCCTTGAGCCCTCTCCTTCTTAGGCCTATTCCGAAATATTCTAAGAGTTTGATTGGTTTGACCTGATTCAAATCCCTGAAATTTCAGGTTAGCCTATCTCAGCACATTTACATAGGATGGCAATTTTTGAAAAAACTGTAACACGACTTGTATATGACAGAACCTGCAAATACGGATACTAAACAGATCGAGTTAGTATTAAACATAAGTAATATGATTTCAACACGATAAATTTATTCTACTACAATTGTATAAAGCAAATAACTAATTTTTACATTTCTTAATATAGATTGTATAATTGTATATATAGTTCAATCGATACGACTAATAAATAGGTAAGTTAGTTTCAACACGAGCAAGACCGACTAAATCGAGTACTAAGAAAACGATACACATCTCCCAAGTGCCCAAACAAATATGGTATTGTAGTAGAAGTGTAGAACCTCATCACAGTTCTAATACCTTCAGAACTGAGGTCTGAGTTTCAAAGGTACATGCTAAAAATTAGGTAGTAAGGCCTTCCACAGTCGCGAGGGCCAGAGTCATTTGAGGCCAATGCATGACTTTGGCACTCCTCTAGTGGGCCAGAATTTTGAGGGCCGAAGTGAGGGTAATGGGTGGGTTTGGGTGAGTGTGATAGAGAGTGAGACCCACGTGTGAAAAGCAGCTGCAGCTAGGGGTGGACAAAGTGCAGGTCAACCCGACCAATCCGACCAACCCGACCTGAATGGGTTGGTTTGGTTCAGTCTGAGAAAGGGAAACAAAGGTAGTCGGTGCTCTAACCGACCAACCCGACCTGCTGCAGGCCAGTCTACGGGTGCATAAGCTAAAAACCCGATCTAGACCGAACCAACCCGCAGCGCTTAACCACCCAGCAGGAATCCTCCACTCATCTTCATCCTCCCACCTCTCTAGCTTCTCTCTACATCCATATGCCTTTGCAGTAAAGAGTGTCGCTGGTGACACTTGACAGAGATGAGAGTGAGCCTTGTAGATGACCAATCAACTTTGATCCCTAATTCCTCCAGTTAACATTTCTTTCTGGTGGCGAACATGGAGGGCTTGAAACTCTTAATTATGAAATATATAAATATAATAAGGTAAAAAACATAAAAAGAAGAAGAAAAGGGGAGGCTTACAGGGCCGTCTTGTTATTATAATGGCAGTTGGTGTGGGTTCTGTTACAGTGAGGGAGAGAGAGAAGCAAAGAGTCAACAAAAAAAAAAACACAAGAAGAAAGAAATAGCAAAAGTCCTAGCTGTGCCACTATCCCACATTGGCTAGGAACATAACTCACCTCCAATCCATTCTCTATAAAAGTGATTCCAAACACCTTTCCCAACTGCAACATTCGCATAGGCTTTTCGCTTTTGGGCCTTCATTGGCTTAATTATATAAGTCTCTTAGTTCAAATATTTTTGGTGTAGACCCAAAGTGGATAACCCGACCAATCCAACCCGATTAACAATGGTTTGGTTTGGTTTAGTTTGTAACCTATTAATGGTTTGGGTTGGGTTGTAAATTTTACAAACCGAGCCCATCGGGTTGGTCTGCGGGTTGTGCCCAAACCCGACCCAACCCTACCCGTGTCCAGCCCTAGCTGCAGCTACTAGAAGTGGCCGATAGGCTTGGCCTGTGCGTCAGGAAGGAGCCGCACGCCCCCAGTTCCCCGCGTTAAGGACACGGACGGGCGTGATGATGAGACTGTTGGAGATCAACGACTCCTGACAGTTTTCCATTACTTTTTATCATTAGAATGAATTGTTTTGTGTTTACCATTTTTATGTATTTCAAACATTAAAAAATATCAAATAACTTGAAAGACAATTTGATGAAGATAAAATAGAGAAATTATAATTTGGATAATAAAATAAAATATTCAATAATGACTTTCTATTAAAGATCTCGTTAAAATAAAACTAATAAAATAATTTTTATAAATATTTAATTTATAAATTATAACTTAACCATCACTTAATCTCAATTAAACTTAATTTAATTAGGTACAACAATATGACCTCTCAGCACTACTACAGCTTCAACATTATTCAGATCATTTTCAGCACTATTCATATCATAAATTCACTATTTAAGCCACTTTGCAACCCATATACAGCTATCACCCTCACCTCACCACTGTTGAATGAATGTGCATATGCATGGCTCTGGCTCTAGTTAGTACTTCTCCACGGGGGTATATTTCAAGCAGGAATGTGAATTTCCAACGGTTCCCTCATGTGATCACGTTGAAATTTCCTTTGGTTGCCACCACCCAATTAACTCTGCTCTGGTTTAAAGTTTCAAGTGCCATCAATATTGTCTTTAAAGTTGCTAATCCTAGAGCCTGGCCTAGTGAACCTTATTAGTGACTCATAAAGGGTCAGCTTTTAATGTGTTTTTGGTTCAAAATTCAAATCTTTAAAACAATAGGATGTCATAGTTAGACTTAAATGTGTACTTAATTAATTTGGATCCCATAAACAAGTATATAAAATTGTGTATAGTGCAGAGTATCCAAACCCCCAACTCCCAACTCCCAACAACCCATATCTTAATTTGTCAATGTAAACCTTTATTACCTCAGCCACGTTAATTAAGGAGATATCTCCTACACCTCAGAATAGTCAATCAACAAGTAAATTAATTCACCAGCATACCTCATTGTCCTCCAGTCATCTCTCTCTCTTTCAATCTCAGCTACCTTGGCTAGCTTTGTGTATGCATGTTTCAAAGTCCAGACTTGAGACAATCAATGGCTTCCACGGCCACCTTCCTCTGTGCTTTGCTTTCCATCTTTCTTGCTCTTCAGCCAGCCACTGCTGACCCATTAGAGGACATACTGTCTCCCATTTTCACTCCAATCTTGGGTTTGTTTCATTCTTCGTTTATCATTTTCTGTATTTCCTGTTTTGGTTTTTTTTATGTTTTTATTGGGGTTCCTTTAATCTTCATGGTTATCTCATTGTGGCTTTGGATTGTGGTGAATTTGATTCTAATGTGGTGATTTCTGATTACAGACGATGTGTGCAATGTAATAGAATGTGGAAAGGGGAAGTGCAAGCCTTCTATTAACAGCACTTTCTTTTTTGAATGTGAATGTGAAGCTGGGTGGAAGCAGACTTCTTCTGACCACAATGATCACTTCAAGTTTCTACCTTGCATAATCCCCAATTGTAAGGCCTCCATTTTCTCTCTCCCTCATGAACAATAATATAGGTTCTGGACTGTACGTAGTAATATCATTCAAATGGTGTTTCCAAATCAAATAAATTTCTTCTGGGAGTGTTCAGTTTTCTATACAGCTCTTAGAGACATAGAACATCTTAGTACTGAAAATCATTGATTTCATAGTGGTTGCCTGGTTGGTGATGGCTGGGTTTGGTAATGTTTGGAACTTTGGACATTGATATGGGCTTTGTGGTAACTGAATAGTCTTTGTTCTCTACAAACTAATATTAAATGGTTAAAGGGATCCTATTAACTTGGATAAAACTGTCTGTTCTGTTAGTTGATCACTGCTGCTAATGAGGATGTGGGTCAGTAGATGTGACAGGAGGAAATACTTGCTGTAGATGGCAAGATAAATGTAGTTTAGAGGCCAAGACAGATATGACCAAACACTTGTAGGGAATATATAGAGATTTACACACCATAGCAAAACACAGTATACACTTGAAGTAAAATGAACTCAAAGTATATCTAGCCATGACTGGCAGCTCAGCCCAAAGGTTGTTGATAAAAAAAATGCCCGTTTGATTTAATGTGGTAATGCATGTTAATCACACACTAATCTTGTCTGGGATTCCAGTCATGGTATAATCTTTTGGCATGCTTAATAGAGATGAGCATACACTTGTAAAGATGTGATTTTGACATCCTGCCTATAAGTCAAAGACTGGGATTATAATTCTTCCTTTTGATTGGTGCACCCTTATTGTTTGCTAATTACTTTCTTTTGTTACTTGAACAATTTCTAACCAATGTCATTGTTTTGATGATGCTGTGGTTTTGGGTGTTTATAGGTAATCTGGATTACTCCTGCTCAAAAGTGCCATCCCCCGTTTCAGATAAAGCGAGCAAAGCCAATGAATCAATCTTTGATCGTATTAACTATTAACTATCATACTACCACCAACACTTGCACTGCATAATGTTGTTTTTTTTTTTTTTTTTTTTCTAACATGTATTTTCACATTTTATAATTTTGTTCTTATAGCTTGCCACTGGACTGATTGTGGAGGTGGATCATGCAACAAGACATTGAAATTCAAATATAGTTGCGAATGTGATGAGGGTTATCATAATATTCTCAATGTCACTGCCTTCCCTTGCTTGAAAGACTGTAAGAGCACGCACCTAGAAGTTTTAAAATCATAACAATGATGATGATGATGATGATGATGATGATGATGAATAATTATGCACCAATTGATATCAGAAGACAATGTCTAACTTGAGTTCCATTGCATGTATTTAAGGTGCAATTGGAATGGATTGTGCAAACCTTGGGATTTCAATGTCAAATGGATCTACGTCTTCAACACCAGCATTGGCTGACAATGGTAAGAATCAATCTGAGGCTAGCAACTCAAAAAAAGAAAATGACTTGAGTGGTCATATGAAGCGGAAACAAAACTGCAACACTTTTATTTTTCACTAAATGTTAGTAATTACCTTGAGTATTTGAGTTATGACTCTACACATAGAGCTAAGATTTAGGAGATCCAAAATTTTCGAACCCCATTTTTAAATTGGTAGACTCATCAATTTAGGATGGTTCTTATTTGACTTGGACACTTTTGGGAGCTAATTTACTCATCAATTGTGGTTTGTTTTTCCCATTTTCAGTTTGAGTTCTTGGTATCGACAATCTCAAGTTAAATCCATTTGTCCTACATGTTTTCTACTTTGCAGCTAGCTCAATGATACACGCGAACTCCTTGTCAATGGTCGTCCTGTTGATGTTTGTTGCTATGGTTCATTGGAAGTAAAAATAGTTGTTCCAGGCTGTTTTTGGCACCACATCTTTGAACCATGGATGATTGCTGCAGTACTCATTTGATATCTACTGCCAGCTTTAGTTAGCTCTCACATTTGTATATAGAATTTCTGGTCGGATGAATAAGTTTCCAAATGTATTCAGAGAGGTGCTCATCTCATTCCTGCTTATTTTTTCACAAATAGATAGATTTTGAAGAGGGTTCTTTTTCATATTTTGCTTTTTTGTTTTTTTGGGTATAAAATTGAGACCCTTCTGCTCACCATGTGTCATTTCTTTCTTCTTACTTTTTCTCTGGGTAAGCAGTCATCTAATCAGTCTCAGGCATGAGGGCTAAGGCCCAATCTGGCAAACTCGTCTAGATATTTTACCATTGCGGTGGTGATATCGGGAGGCCCAAAAGCTCTTTTTTCCTTTTTGCTGATAGAAAGCCCAAAAAACCTTTGTTTTTTTTTTTTGGGTCAATGCCCAAATAACCTTTAACCCCTCACATTACAGAAGGGACTGAATAAATACATGTAACCGTTTTAACTTTCCTTTCCTTTTTATTTTGCTAACACACACGGCATTTTGGCTTGGGATTATAATATCATGTGACCTTTGAAGGAAGTTTCAACATCATCCATGTAAAGAAGACAGTAGAAATTGGGATTATCAGTTATCACAATAGTTGCCCTATTTTTTGTTACATAGATTTTTTTTTGGCCACTTTGTTACATAGATTTGGATCAAAGGAAAAGATTATCCCTATCTTTGTAAACAGGTGGAGGAAAATGGACTTGGACCCAAATCCATGAGTCTCAAGTTTTTCAAATCTTTGAATGGAAGGGATAGGAAAGTAAACTTCCAATTATGCTCTATTCACAATCATCCAAGTTTTAAAATCAAGGGTGGAAGGATTATTCAATATTTAAGATTATTCTTTACTAACTTTTTATGTGCACGGAGAATTGAGATCTACTATTTTTACAACAGTATTTTGTTTTACAGTAGAGTTAGACATCCCACATTTTTAAACCACAATTCATACCACCTTATGTGGTAACTTACATGGCATTCATACATTGGATACTAAAAAATAAAAACAAAAATTTAAAAAGAAAAAGAAAAACCTTGTCCAGTAAAATAATGACACGTAAGATGGTACAAAAATGTGGTATAAAAATATGGTACATATAGCATTATTCTTTGCCTTAATATACTTTGATTTACTTTCTTTTTTGTAAGCCAAACAAGGGAAAGGCAAGGAAAGTAGTCACCCTCATTTCCTTTATTTTTCTCACTCCATACTCCAGTAGACTAGGAAAAGAAATATGATTGATTTACAAAATATCCTAATTCAACAAAACTAAAGTTAGTATACTTTTTTTGGAAGACAGTTTTAGTATACATGACATACAAATGTGTTTTTAACTTTTAAATCTAAACAAATTCAATTTCCACTATTAAAATATAAATCTTTTCATTCAATTAATATAGCACATAAAATTCATACTTACATAAATTTCCCTATACTATAAAGAAATCATTTATCATTACAAATGACAACCAACATTTATCATTACAAATGACAACCACCTATGATTCTAAGAATGATGATTAATGCTCCTCTCTCTTGAGTCCTCTCTAAAATCCAAATCAAAGTTCCCCAATCAATCCCACATCAAAACCCCTTGAAAAGTGCGCACCTACAATCTACAACCACAAATCTATAGGCCCTGTACTATACAATAAATTTAAAGCCTAAAGCTAAGCTAAGTCCATGTCCCATCACATTAATCACAAACCTAGCTCACTTCCATCCATGTCATTTTGCTCATCAACCCATCACTCAGCAGTCTCAGCATCACCCCCAAAAGTACTGCAGCCCTCAACCGGCGGCCCTCCATCACAGCCCCTCATAGAGCCACCTGTAACACAGTGTGTAGTTGCCAGACCCATTCAATTTGATTGCATTTTAATTCAACCCCAACCCTTCAAATCACGCTCTCAGTATCTGTGAGAAGCTGTGGCAGTGTTACTGTCACCCTCTCTCTGTAGTTTCTTCGAATATTGTGTGGGAATTATTGCGTCTTTTACTACTTGATGCATCCCTTGACAACATCTTGACATATGTATCTTGGTCTCTGCTAATTGCTTTTTCTATTTCTTGGTTTTCGTGCTCCACAAGTTACAAAACCTATCCTTTCTTGTTTCAAGTTCCACTTCATACTCATTATGTAACTCAACCCTCTTTTCCTTTTTCGTAAACGGTAAACCTCATGTCTTTTTAGTTTTTAGTGGACCTTCAACCTTGTTCAGTCTGCAGTATTAACTCAACCATTGTTGCTAGCCCTATTGTTTTGGGGGTTAATGTTCCATTGCTACGTTTGTGTCTCTGTAGCAGTAAATATAGATTGTGACACTCATGGAAATTGGATTTGAAATCTGCTTCTTCTGCTCTGACTCTTGGAAATTGGATTTACATGACACCATGTCAATTGTCATGTCCAAGTTTCTGATGTCTAACTCAATTCTGTGTGTCATCAAATGCGAAATCGTGGACTACTCTTCATTGTATTTAAGATTCTAAAATTTCATAATTCTCATCCAAGATGAGAAAAGCAAAACAAACAACATTATATTTCATGAGTTAATATCATGTAAAACAGTAAAAGTCAAAGCATTCAATTTAAAATTTCTTAACAATATACAATCGGATTTCAGAAATGTAACGTGACGAAGAAAAAATGAAAAATTAGATATTTAGCTTAAGAACTACATCTTTATGAGGTTTTATCAAACAGCTTTAGTGTATTTTTTTGAAAAAACCAAAACATTAATTAACCTGTAATTACATGTATATCCGCCAATGAAGTAAATAAAAAGTCCAAGACTTTATATATTGTGTAATACAAAAGGTGACATTTTAGTTAAAGTCTAATTTTTTTTGGTATTCCATTCAAAAACAAAAAAACATGTTTTAGTTAAGAAAACATATTCAGTAGACCATTTTCAAAAATAATTTTTTTAAAAATAATTCAAAAACAGGCCTCTTTTTAAAAATAATAAAAAAAAAATATTTTTTTTTTTCACACTTCCTTCTTTCTTAACTATTATTATTTTAAAAATTTTTAAATTTCATACCAAACAAGTTTTCAAATTTAAAAATTAATTTTTAAAACTCAGATTTAAAAAAAAAATTCTTAATTTTTGAAAATTTTTTTTTTAGTAAAATACCAAATGGACCCTTATATTTTTAGCATATCCTTCATGTTGACTTGAGTCCCCACCTCATTTGTTACATGTCACCAAAGGAATCTAATCTTATCCATGTGGCAAATATCATGATTGCAAGATTAGCTTACTATTATAATTGAAATACTACTAGAATCATGGAGAACCTAGGATGTGCATAGATTGATCCCCATCTTCATTAGAAAATTGAATGGTTTTTGTGGGGGATTGAGGCTGTAACCCACTAGCCGTTCTACTCTACTTGAGGAAAAAGAGAAAATGGAATAATTAGTAAAGCTATACTATATATGGTGTATTTCTTGTCTTTTTATATTTAAAAAATAAAAATCTTAAACCTCTGCTTTTGATTCTAAAAGTATATATTAAAATCTGTTTTATAACGAAAAATAAAATATATTCTCCAAAAAAATATATGTGAATATTCAATCAACTATCAGTAAAATAAAGGGTTTTGCGCCTTGTGGTGTGGAAGTTGGCATCTTATTTATTTAAGGGTTCTTTAAGTAGAAATCTAAAATGAGAAATAAAAATAAGGCAGGGTCCAGTCAGCCCAATTTATTCTACCGAATATTCGGTATATTGTATTTATAACCTCATTAATGCATTTGCAACCTAAAACATGCATTTATAATCTAAAATATATCATATACAATTTAAAAAATATATTTGTAATCTAAAAAGATACATCTACAACCTAAAAAATATACATCTACAACCTAAAATCTGCAATACAGATAGATACATCCGCCAAACTCTCGACAAGAGTATCGAGCACTCAGTAGCTTGTTTTCGGCATTCAAACCCGCGCACACAAATAGATTAGACTTTGATTTAATTTTTTATTTAGCTGAATTTCAATTTAAAAATCTTTCAAAATCTGAATTTGGATCACCATTCCATTCCATTCGTTTATGGCCAAGATGACCATACCAATTATCTTCAAATTAAGCAGGTTGAGCATATAAATGCTGTACGTGGGGACAAGTTGGTAATTGTCATTATCATAGTCACATATATTAAGCCTCTGTCACAAGTCACAATTAATATATATAAATATGATGAATCATGTATCATATATATTGTGGAAGCTTGTTGACTAGCTAAGTATGAGAAAGTGCTTGGTTGGTGGTGATAATCAAAGATTCCAATGAAACTGAAGTTGAAAGTTTTGGTCCTTTTGGAGATGCAGTATATGATAATGCTCATGTAGATCAATGAAATAGATGTTGGTTTGATCACTATCTATCTTATTATGGGATTCCCTGTCATCCACGCAAGAGCTTGTAGTTAGTTGGTGGTGGGTTTTAATGTTCCATAAAATCGTCTCCTTCCTTGAGTTATGGTTATGTCCCATCTCATCATCACATCATGCCATATTGATTCTTTAGCATATCCTACGTTTGTGTTATTTTGGGGTCATTTTTCCAATTTTTTCTGTTTCTGACTAGTTGTGACTTGTGAGTCAAAATATCAAACTTAAATTGGATGGATACAACCAAAACATGCAACCAAAAATGAATTGAATGGATGCATGGAAACATATAAATGAAACCAGAACCTTTTTTTTTTTAATAAACAATAAAACCAGAACCTAACTATTTGTGCATTCAATTTTTCTCTTTGTGACAACAACCTCTATTTTCCTTCTATCATATTGCTTCATAGTTCCTAACCTAGCTACATTTGCATCAATATTTCTATTTTCTGTATCAAATAAATCCAGTATTCTGTTATTTAACAAAAAATATATGCATATATGTATTATTAGTGGGCTTATTATAGTCATCAGCTTCCATCAATGCACAATGCAAGCAAACGGTTTGTGCTTCATTATACGTTGGAGATGTATCTGCTATATTTAGTGCTCATATAATTCAGTCAATTGGTAGGGAATTGAGTATCATTTTAAGAAAGGGAAATTTCATTAAATAAACTCTTGTAATATAAGTCTATCTTTTTTAACCCTTCAAGTTTAGCTTTATCTTTTATAAATCTTTGGCCAATTTTGTGACAACAATGTCCTTCTCTCTCTCCCACCCACATCTGAGATCACATATCTAAACCCACCCACCCACCCACTCACCTACAGATCTAAACCCCTTTCTTCCCACTTCTCTGCAATCTCCACAAAGAGATGGAACACCAATATCCAAGTAGAACCCAACAAAACCAGCGAAAGTCTTGCTCCGTCAACCCCAGCGACCACCGCGTCCCTTCCTTCGCCTCCACCTCCTCCTCCTCCCCCTAAACTGTCGTCGACGTCACCAAGCTCCCCGTCTGATCTCATATTATATCTCCTTTCAATTGGGTTTCTTTTATTTACTTTCTTCTCTTTTTTATCCTTTGAAATTTTGTTGGTTTTGGATACAATCAGGAAAAAAGATTATCAAGAATATTGTACTCATTATTGAACAACAAAAAAAAAAAAGCTTGGATTGAGTTTAACAATTTTTTCTATCAATTCATATTTTTCTATCAATTTTTCCATAAAATTCTGACATGGTTTTGTTATTCAAGATATAAAATTTTGATCTGAGTTTGCTATTCTATATATGAAATTTCAATATAGATTTGATGTTCTAGATCTGAAATTTTGACCTAGGTTTATTGTTTCAGATCTGAAATTTGATCGTCGACGACAAATGATCGACACATATTCGACAAATTGTCGATCAACAAATAATGGTAGACAAATGGTCAAAACATTGTGCTACAACCACTTTAGATGATACTACAATTAGTTCATCATATTCATCATTTTTTATCTTTTTATACATTTTATTAAAATCAATTTTTTTGTCAACTATGTGACGATTAAAACGGTATTTTTGTCTGAAAATGGCCAAATTAAAAACTCATAAAAGATAAAGTTGAGAAAAAATAGTTAAAAAAAAATAGAGTTGTATTAAAATGAGTTAATTAAAATTTCCCTTTAAGAAAAGTGGCTCTGACATTCCTGGAAGCAGACCATTATTTTTGTTATGCTAAACTATGCAAAAACATTGGTATATAATTATTATGTTAACCTAATTTTTCGGAACTTGTTAGGAAATAATTACAAAAATAACTAAATAATAATTATAAATTTATAATTGCTTGACCAATCGGTGTATCGCAGTTGCCTATTAATTACAAAAAATTGCTGGATCGACAACTTAAAAATGGACTATGTATTATATATATATTTCCTTCTATCATAAATATTTCGTGTTAAAATTCATAATTCAATATTGTATATTTGTATATATATATATATTGTTTCAATATTGTATATTGAAAAGCATATTTAGTGTACTTAATTACTACATCACTCAATTAATCAATTGATGAGGGGGCAAATAGCATATTAAGAAAAGCGACTTAAGTTTTGTTGTGTATTTCGATGATGCTGTGATTGACTGATTGCAATGAAATAGCTAGGGCTTTAGGGTCACCACTCACCAGATAGCTACTTAGCTAGATAGCTAGGTTTTTAGGGTCACCAGATGAACACGTACCTGGTACATATATGAATTTTAATGATGAAAATGAGATTCTTCTGTCCCCAACCTTGTACCTCATGCCTTAATTAATTAAATCGTATCTTTAATTGTGTTTTTATTTATTAAGAGAATCTGGGTATTCCTGCAAATGACATTTGTGGTGATTTTAATTCTGAAAAACATACATATATATATATATATATATATGGCTCCAAAATCCCAATCAGGGGGTCCATCATATTTAGTGACTGAATTAGAAAGAATGGAAATTAAGGCAGCAACACACAGTACACAGACTCTGTTAAATTTCTGATGAGCCAAGTGTTTGGTTCAGGCAAGCCTGCCCAACTCTTTCAATTATCAATTTTCTGTTTTGACTCTTAAGAATCATGAATTAAGCTACTTTATAAGTGAAAACAAAAAAAAAAGTTATTTTGATATTAATATGTTAACATGCCTTTCTTGATTAATCAAGAAAAAAAGAAATTATAAAATAAGTGAAGCATCCAACCGACTGCATCAGCAAGGGAATTCAATGCATCAATGTCATGTAGTTGTAGCGGTGACCAGTCTAATAGGGATGTAACTGTGTAAGTTGAGAACTTTTATGTAAATTGTTAAATAAGGTATAAATGATTGAAAAAATATTTATATATAACGATGAATACACCACTTTCTCACAATATTTTTCACTCATTACAATCAGATTTTTTTCAAATAATTAAAGACAACGAATAAAAAATAAATGATATAAACCCGAAAACTTACATATAGGAGTCAAATAGATGATGTTCTATATACATAGGGATAGCATAAATTTCTCTTTTTTTGTACTTAAATCTAGGTATATCAGTATATGTATATGATGTATCCTATATATATGATTGGTCATTGGTGTTTAATATATATTGTCCAAAAAAATTTGGTGTTTTATATATGTGCACACAGCCACACACACACACGCTCACAGAAAGTAGGACATAAAAATTCCCAAGCTTGGTGGTGTCCTACGGAAGTGATTAAAATAATATCTACCCTGCTCTCTCTGTGTATACCATTTCATCAATTAAGTTGTTATTATAAAGCATAAAAAATTGGTAGCTAATTATTACACCACTACTGCCTCACCATCTAATTAATTTACTGCTGAAGTTGATGCCAAAAGCTACCATGCCATCAACTTGTATTGAACTATTGATACCAGTCTATCACCATATTTGCTGCTCTTAAGGTTATCATCAACTACAATTACTGCTGTTATTAAATTATCATGTTAGAGGGTAGGACATATTATCTTGTTAGACTTTATATCTGAAGAATTAGACATATTATTGTCCTGACTCCTGACCATGTATTTTCGGAAATTCACATTTATTCCTTTTAATTTAGCTTCTTGTAGCACCAAATAAACATAAAATTTTACCTAAAAGTCTTTGCTATTAGTGCGTGTGGTCTAATTTCATATTATACTAATTGATGTGTTTTCTTCATTTTTTCAATATAAAATGACATCAATACTCTAATCAAACCACTTTTTTTCCGGTATATACACCCCGAACAGTTTTTATATCAAAATTGACCATTGATTCAATTTTCTTTTTTCGGTTTAGGGAGGAGAAGGTATGAGAGGGGAACTTTTGTCATGGTTACAAGAATAATTATTTGACTACTTAAATTAATAATATTAAAGATATTATAAAACATAACATCTTTGATTAAAAATAACATCAACATCCATGTGCATTTATCAAGTGCCAGAAAATACTTCATTAGATAGTTACACTCGGGATTTCTGAAAGATACTGCCCACTGAAATTGCGCATATGATGATTTGGGCTGTGCACAAACTTCCATAAACTTGTTTGAATCTCAACTTTATGTGTTTCTCATTAGCCTTGTAATTGCTTATACTTAGCAGTAAAGTGTTGGCTTTCAGATTAACAAAGCAGGAACATTCCACAGCAAGCCAGCAATTGAAACCCTCCCACACACACACACAGCCCATATAATTGACCAAAGCAACCCACTTTTTTCCCCACAATTTCACATTAAAGTACAAGATAGCACAGCAAGGTAAAAAGACCACAAGGGCTGGGGCGCTGGGCTGTGTGGGTGGGGAGAGAGGGGTAGTATTGGAAAACGAAAAAAGCAAGTACAGGGTGTCCCATTATCCCATATGTATATGGAGCCTCCCTCCGTTCTTCTGCTTATTCATTCACGGAGAAGGAACAAAAGTGTAAAAGAGAAAAAGGGTAAAGCCTGCAACCTGTTTGCTGTTGTTTTGTTCCAATGAATGAATGAATTAAATTAAGCT
Source organism: Dryas octopetala (assembly GCF_963921425.1). Lineage (NCBI taxonomy): Eukaryota > Viridiplantae > Streptophyta > Magnoliopsida > Rosales > Rosaceae > Dryas > Dryas octopetala. The sequence goes on along the minus strand of NC_141367.1, from coordinate 21,174,970 downwards.
TTTGGTTGGTGTCTGAACTATGAAATCAAAAGAGGGAGATGATGACGTAGCCAGTCACGCTACCACGCGCGTTTTTAAGTTTTAAGTTTAACAAACAAAATCACACAGAGAGAGTCAGAGAGAGAGAGAGTGCCAAAAAACTATGCTATTGCCTATTACAAACAAGCACTGCTCTCTCAGCTCTCTCTTACATATTTGTCTCCCCAAGTGAGCCAACAGCTCAAGGCCTTTGCTGAGGAGGATCAGTTGGGTCAGCGGATCAGTGTCTGTTGAAACAGTACTATAGCTCAATTGAAGCATTTTTTTACTGCTACGTGGCAATCATATGTGGGTCCTACTATGGTCCCATCTGATGTGGATGTATCATGTATATTGCATGGTCTAACAATATTTTAAGGAATGTTGCTATTTACCATAGAGTCACCGGCGTGGGGTGGAGAGGTCGTCGGCGCCAGCCGAGGTCGCTGGTCGGAAGGGGCAGTGAGGTTTAGGGTGGAGGTGGGGAGAGGTTTCTACTTTCTGCATTCTTTTTTTTTTTTTTCTTCTTTTAGTTCTTTTTTTTATATATATTTTTAAATAATAATAAAAGTGACAAATATGTTCTTAAAAATTGACAGAAATTATAACTAAATTGACAGTATATCTGCATTTGAGTAAAAAAGTATTTTAAAATCCTAATTGTAGTCACTTTGAAAGTGGTATTCTTGTTTGGAATAAGCATATAAGTTGGAGTCATGTTGCTAAAATTTTTCTTTAATAAATTAGCACCCATTACAAAAAGATTTTTTTACCACAAATGGTCCATCAACTTTCATCCAAATATCAATTTGGTTTTTAAAATGCATTTTTATTAAATGTGGTCCTCTATCTTTACTATCGCACATCAATGTTGTCATTTTGTTGTATTTGGTCCAAATTTCCTTTAAAAATAGTCGTGTACAGTGCACGTGACACTTTTTTTAGGGAAAAAATGGTCTTCACACATCCCATAACCATCTAAAAAAATCTTAAATTTTTTGTCATTTTTTAATTCCAAGTTTTTTCTTAAAAAAAAGTAAAAAGATTAAAATAAAATAATTAAAAAAGACATAAGAAATAAAAAATCATTCTCAACCGGAGTCTTAACACATCCTCACTAGGTGTGTCAAAGCATTTTTACCCCTCAGAAAAGGTTTTTTGCAGCGCACTTAACCATTTTTAATGGAAATTCAAATGAAATTGAACATAAGGGCAACATTGATGTGTAGTTGTAAATATGAAGGACCGCATTGAGTAAAAATACATTTTAATGACCAAATTGATATTTTGATAAAAATAGAGAGATCATTTGTGATAAAAAAACCTTAACAAAACTATATCAATGTTGAATTAAAAAAAAACATTATGTTCAAATTAATTTGTTACAAACTTCCAAAAAATAATACAGATGAGACAAAAAATGAATTATACATATGGATTATGAAGAATGGATAGGCAGCCTAAAGTGTTGTTAGGTAAATTAATTAATGATGGAATTAATGTAAGCTCACTAGCTAGAAAGCTTTTTCTTTGTTAACTATTTGGGAAAATGAAAGCAACTTGGAAGAATGAATTAACAAGCATAAAGCCAAGAAGCAAAGAACAGTTAAAAGAGAGGCCCTACTCATAGTCATAGTACTAGCAAATTGAAATTCCTTCTGTTCAGCAAACAAACACTAGCTGAGCTAGAACTGGAGGGGACTCATCACGACCTGGGACCCAAGATTTTACTGAAACAATATCATTCTTTGCCGTTGAAGGCTGAGCCAAACCCAGCCCCTACAATCAGCTACCACATATGTCTGACCATAATTTGACTCCTAGCATAAGAAAATTTGTGTGAAACTCTTCATGTCACGCCACAATACTAAGTGATAATTAAAAGATGATATGTGTTTAAATTTAATACTAATTTATAATTTTTCCACAAAACCATATTGTTTTAAACCCGTATTTCATTATTTTTTAAAATAAAAATCATAATTATTAAACCACAAACACTTAATTTCATATTCTAAAATGACATCATTGGATTATAAACACAAAGTAGGTCAAGAAGTTAGTTTGTGGTACCAATCTATTTCATTTGCTTTTCTTTTGTCACATTTAAGTGTATGATTTTTTTTTTGGTCGAAAGAAGTTACTTCATTGAACAACAGCAAGAGACATACAAAGCTAAAACTAAATTACAAATAAAGGCTCAAAGGATTGAGCACCAAAAAAATAAAAGCATGGAACAAGTCATTGCTACAAGAAATTAGAGTGGATCAAGAGCAAGAGGGCTGTTGCAGTATGATTAAAAAGCTACAAATTGCAAGGACAACATTCATCAAGTCGTGAGGTCTTCATGCCCCAGACACTCATTTGATTTTTATTAGAACCCCAAGTACAAATATGGGCTGGTACTTTTCAACTAAGAGAAATGAATAATGGGTAGGGTACTGGGTAGGACTGTAATTAAAAGTACCTTTGTGGTGGCCAAGACATTGTGAAACAGTAGTACAAGCATAAATCTGAAATCTGAAATGATCTGAAAGAATAAAGAAATTAACACAAGGAAATGCATGCAATGGAGGTTTGCATCAGCAAGGTCAAGGTGTGTTGTCCATTTTATGTGGAAGGTGTAAGGGGCAATTGTGTCAATCATTGATCATCTTCTTCAGTCTTAACCTCTATCGCAGGTTCCTCATCACGTCTCCTTGCATTTATGGCCCATCTCATTTAATACTCCAGATGGATACAGTTCACTATTGCCCCTGCCTAGGGTCCCTCCCTCTACCCTCCAAATGCCAGCCCTCTTTGTTTCAGACATTTTGTAAATTATAACAGCCTTTTGTTTTATTAAACATATTATTATAAGATTTATTTTATATTTAGTACCTAAATTTTAATCATTGTCTTAATATAGTATCTAAATTTTTATTTTGTATCTAATAGGTACCAAAATGAATTTCTGTTAAAATTGTCAACAAAAATTAAGGGCACTATAGTCAAAGTATATTTTAATTATTTTATTTATATGTTTAAAATTATTAAAAAAAACACAACAAACAAAAAAAATTATAAATTATAAATAAAATATAAATTTTTGAAGTGACTATATTACCTCTAATTTTTGTTGATAATTTTAACAGAAATTCATTTTGGTATCTATTAGACACAAAATAAAAGTTTAGGTACTCAATTGGGATAAATAAAAATTTAGGTACCATATTAATACAATGGTCAAAGTTTAGGTACTAAATATGAAAAAAAAAAACCCATAATTATATTTTTTTTTTTTACAAAACAAAATCATATAATTGTATGTCTTCATTTTGGCCTCGAAATGTGGATGTGGGTATGGTCTTTTGAATCTACATTTAAATCGGCCTCATCACATAAATTGTGTTTTCCAAAAAAAGTACTAGTCACATTAAATCCAACTCGAATTCTATTTAATTAAGAACTAATTATATAATTATTTAAAATTAATTATTTAGTAAGATAATACGACACTAAATATTTTTTTGATACGTGATTATATAATTAGCTTATTTTTAGTTTTTTATTCAAAGATTAAACTTGCTAAAAAGAATCAAAATCAGAAATTGTTTAATCAACTATTAATAAATTAATTATGCTCAAAGAAATGGACGAACACAAATTTTTCAATAAAGTATTGAAATGATTGTGATGATAATCAAATGGTTATATAATTTTTCAATTTTTTTAATTTTTTTAAAAGTTGATTATTTGATAAAATTTAAAAGTAAACAGTTTGTAAATAGGTGGTTAACGCTAAATTATTTTACTATTTGGTTAGTTCTAGAATATTTTTATCATTACAATATTTAGAATATATTTAATTATTAATCAGTAGATTCATTCTCTTTTTAATTCATGTTCATTTCAATTTAAAGTTAAGTGTACATGCCTGGCAAAAAAAAGAGTTAAGCGTACATGTTTTATAAAGTATATGTTAATATTATATATTTTCCAAACTTATACACCATTACATTTCCATTTTTGATTCGGGAAAAAGAAATAAAACTTAGGAGTTTTTACGCTAATTATCACTAAATTAATAGTTAATTAGTTCTAATATTTTTCGTGTTAGAATATTCGGATGGACAAAGCTTACGATTTTTGGTATAAAATATTCTTTTTGTTTTATAAAGTTGTATTTTTTATTTTTTTTTTATATTTTGGACAGAAATCCGATCCTTCATAGTTGATACGGCCGCTTGCTTTGTGTGTCTCTCTCTATAAAGCGGCGACCTTCCCACTCGGCCATTCCCTCTCAAAGAAACTTGTCATAAGCTGCGCACCCTTGCCTTCCTTTCCCTTCTAAACCGGTTCGCTACTCACCCACTATTTCACTAACCAAACCAAACCGGTCTAACCCAACCCAACCCATGACAGAGCCGTGGCGTCCGGACCCGGTTCAGGCCTCCCTGTTCCGGCCCCCGGAGACCCCGCGCGAGCCCATGGAGTTCCTCTCGCGCTCTTGGAGCGTCTCCGCACTCGAAGTCTCTAAAGCCTTGGCCCCGCCCCAGGGTGGACCCCACTCAAAGATAAACCTCAGCAGCGCTATACCGGAGGACTTGGCCGGAGAGTTAGAGGAGGGCGCTACGGTTTCCGGGAACCCATTTTCGTTTGCTTCTTCCGAGACTTCGCAGCTGGTCATGGAGCGTATTATGTCACAGTCGGTAAGCTTAGCTAAGCTACTTAGTCATCACCAACTTGGTGGTCAAGTTAATTAGCTAAAACAGAGTAGCAGAGCAGAGTCCAGAGAGAGATTGCCATGTGTGGACAAATTGTGGGATTTTTGCGTTTTCCAGTCTATTCTCTCTCTGTTTTGTTTGTGTCTTTGTTTTCTTTGGCTTTTTTCACGGTGTTTGTATTTGGGTTTCGGTGTGATGCGCGTCTCTGTCTCTTTCCTTGTTTTGGTGCCTCTTATCCCTTTTGGTTTTTTGGGTTTCTTCTGCTCCAGTTCTTCTCAGCTACCGCCATTTTACTCACTCCATTTTCAACTTTCCACTTCTGGGTCTTCCTCTTCTTCACCAACTCACCAATTTGTATTACTCTCTTTTTTGCAGCAGGAGGTATCTCCAAGAACTTCAGGCAGGCTCTCTCACAGCAGTGGCCCTCTCAACGGTTCCTTGACCGACAGCCCACCCGTCTCTCCCTCCGAAATCGACGATGTCAAGGTCTGTACTCATCGCTATAGTCTCCACATGTTTGGTCTTCTTTTTTGAATCTTTCTCCGGCAGCCACCGTACACGGTTGCCGGAATTTGACACAACCACTGTCTGGGTTTTGGAGCACGAAAACTGGGTCACTGACTCACTCAGAGCCGGTCGAACATAGTCCCCAGCTTTCGCACTAACCAACGCTCCCTTTATGACATGTTTTGCTTTTTTCAATGTAAAAATTAATAGCAGTCAGTTTTAGCTCTAAAACCCATTTAAGAATCAGCGTTCTTCTTCATAAAAAGTAATTAGATTTTGGGTACTTTGGCTTCTTCCAAGCGGGACGGTTTTCCGCCTGGAATGGTCGGTGGGTAGCTTCGACATTTACACAAACAGTCTTGGTTTTTTGTCTTATTTTCGGAGCTGCCACTGTTCTTGTTTCTGGGTTCTGTTCGGGTCATGATTAAATTTTATTTGGTCCCCCCACCAGTGAATTGAATACAATGCACGCACGGTGGGTATCACCCAAAAATCAGTCTCTGTATGAAATTTATAAACAGACCATGCTCTAATTATGCTAACTCTGGCTCTGCTTTCGTTGAATGACTCATGGACCCCCAGAAACGCCAAGTGGTTGTGTGATTAGTTCACCATTTAGGACATTTAGAGATGCTCATGTTCATTCAATTACCACACCCATCTATTCTCGTTTTGGGTGGTTTAAATGTTTAATATACACCGACACATACCCAATTTGGCCCTTCCCATAATGACCCAAAACGTATTTCCTTTAATGTTCATGCAGCAGTATGGCCGCTCTAACAACCACCACAATACCCAATACAGAACCACCGGTGCTGGCGGTCCTCCAGTATCTGGTGGTGGAAAGACGGTGGGTCGGTGGCTTAAAGACAGGAGGGAGAAAAAGAAAGAGGAGGCCAGAGCCCAAAATGCCCAGCTCCACGCTGCTGTGTCTGTTGCCGGGGTGGCTTCTGCCATCGCTGCAATTGCTGCTGCCACGGCCGCCTCATCCGGGTCTAGCAAAGATGAGCAAATGGCAAAGACCGACATGGCTGTGGCCTCTGCTGCCACATTGGTAGCTGCCCAATGCGTGGAGGCAGCTGAGGCCATGGGTGCTGAGCGGGAGCACCTCGCTTCGGTTGTTAGCTCCGCTGTGAATGTCCGGTCAGCCGGCGATATCATGACGTTAACCGCAGCAGCAGCAACAGGTACAGAATGAAAATTTTGTTTGAAGGCAGGGGCATAATTGGAACTGAGGTTTTATTTTTTATTGACTCTAATGCCCTTGATGTTTGTGGTGTGGGGTTGCAGCTTTACGTGGTGCAGCGACGCTGAAGGCGAGGGCGTTGAAGGAAGTGTGGAATATAGCAGCAGTTATTCCCGTCGAGAAAGGGATCGGAGTTGGTGGTAACGGTGGTAATGGTAATTCCAACAGTAGTTTCAGTGGTGAACTTGTTCCTGAAGAGAATTTCCTTGGCATATGCAGTAGAGAATTACTTGCTAAGGGTTGTGAGCTCCTCAAGCGCACCCGCAAAGGTAAAGTTCAATTCATTTATCTATTTGTCATTATTTTATACATTTGAAATCATGGCAATTATTTATTTTTCCTTGATTGAATTGTGAGCATGTTTATGTGGGTGGAAATGGAAAAATTGTTTTCATTTTAAGTGAATTTGGATGAACTAAGGTTGATCATGTCCCGACAACACCATTTAACTTGCTTCACTTTAAATTGTGATTAAAGTACTGTACTGAAATAAAAAAAATTTGTACTCTTTGATTCTAGTGCTTAATCTGTTTTGTTTTGTTGTGATGAATGCAGGTGATCTTCATTGGAAAATTGTTTCTGTTTATATCAACAGAACTGGTCAGGTAAAGTTTCTAGCATTTCTTTTGATTTAATATCTTCTTTTAACATGGGATCAATTATTTGGGCATCACTAAAACTTTTGGTCATGAATGTGAACTTGATGGAATAAAAGGTTCTGAGTTAAAGAGACTACCATGATGAAAGAATTGGATCTGCCCCCTCTCTTTTCTCTTTTTGTAATTTGTGTTATCTTTATTAGGTCTGGAACTTCTTTTTGTACAGGTTATGCTGAAGATGAAGAGCAGGCATGTTGCTGGGACCATCACAAAAAAGAAAAAGAGTAAGTGATTACTTTTGTCTTTCAGTAATAATTTGAGTAGAATGGAGGTGGGGGGGTCTTCTATTTGGGGATTTGCGAAAGCACTCTAGTGGGAAAAAGGATCTAAAGGGTTCATCTTTAATTCCATCTCCTTTTGAATGTACAGATGTGGTGCAGGAGGTGATTAAAGATATGCCGGCTTGGCCCGGTCGCCACTTGCTCGAGGGTGGCGAGCACCGGCGTTACTTTGGACTGAAAACGGTTATGCGTGGGGTCGTGGAATTCGAATGCCGGAACCAAAGGGAGTATGATATTTGGACTCAGGGTGTGTCAAGGCTCCTCTCCCTTGCTGCCGAAAAACACAGTAGACATAGAGTTTGAGTAGCTTTCTCTCAATGAGAGGGCAAAATTTGGCAGATGGGGATTTTGGGAATAGGATATATGGGCCGGCTGAACATAATGGATATTTTGCTAATTTGGCTGTGCTGTTTTTAGTAACTTTAGTTGTCTTGCTATTGTAAAAAGGATATATTAAAGGTATAAGCTATCCAAATTGCTCTCTCTTTAATATTGTGGAATATATATTTTGGACTTTTGCCTTTAATTTTTTTAATGGGAAAGAAATTTGATTGGAATCAGAGGTTGTAATCCCATGTGATCCTAGTCCTTGTTATTGGACTGTTTATGGAAAGAAAAGGGGTATCTTGGACTGGGGCAGTCAAAAAAGAATGGGAAGAATCTCAGTTGGAGTAAAGAACAAGAAAGAAGATAAAGACATGCTCTGAGTTGTTTTTTGTTTATTCATGTGGGTTGTTTTTGCTTTGGGCCCCCTATTGGGTTTTGGACATAGTTTAAGGTTTTACATGTTGTGCTTCCATGATTGTCTTTGTCTGTAAACTTGCACTAAATAGAATAATTTTGTTTGGATTAAGTGAATGGAGGGAGGGCGGCCTATGAAATATTTAATTGGCTAAAAGGAGAAGAAGAGGCTGTGTCAGATGATGTGTCTACTAAATTAGTGCTAAAGATGATTGCCTGCTTGTAAACCTGGGTAGATGTAAACAAATTCTAATGTTATTTCAAGTGATGAATTTAAGAAGAATGTTGTTCTCTATAACAGCAATAAAATACCCATTTTTGAGTCCTCAAAGTTATTATAGATGGGGCATGAATTGAACGGGATTGAATCTGACAAAGAAAACAAACGTTATGAACAAGGCAAATGGGGCGCACAGACAAAGACAATTGAAAATATTATAAGAAAGCTTTACATATGAAACACATTGAAATTGAATAGTCATGATACCTGTACAGACGAGCCGGTTTTCATATCTTATTCGGGTCTCTCTATTTATTACCGATTAATACATTTTATCTAATATTTTGTTTTTAATCTACCAAACTCTTCAAACCTTAATTGCAAAAATTCGATTTCACTATGGTAGGTTCTTCCATTCAAATGGGCTCTCAAGTAGTTTTAGGAAAGAGATGTGATAATGAAGAAAAAGGATGCAAATGGAAGCAACTGAATTATATTGTGTAATTGTGAGATGGGTATGTGCTCAAAAGACTCAAAACAAGAGTCTAGTCGGATGACCACATATTCTGTCAAGAAAATCTATTCCAAGTTCAAATATGTTCCTCTCAAAATATTAAAAAATGATTGAGAAAAAAAGAAAAAACGTGATATAAATGTGGACTGGGATACGAAAACAATGGTGATGAAAAACACACATATGCTGGGCTGGGCATCATGAAGTGCTAATGCATCTGCATGATTAGAAATACCCAATATGTTTCTGCAATGTACTTGGGCTTGGCCCAACATGTCATGCTAACTTACCAATTTTCAAGTATTGACCAATATTTCACTATGTTGTGACAAGATTTAAGACACATTGAGTCATTTGGTCACTCCCTCGTATACGCTATGCCTGTAGCTTTTTGGGCTGACGGAGAGCTCTATGAGTCAATTCCCTCACTCCCACTATAAAGACAATTCAATGGTAATTCATTGGTTACTTTTTAGAGTAAGAAAGACTCCTTCTTCCTGCGTGCGTGCTCCACACCCGTGGATCACTCTCTCCCCTTATAACTATTAAGATTTTTCCTTTCCCATGCTTTTAAATTGTACTCTATGCTTCTTACATTTTCATGACTATAAATTCGATATGTGTTTTTCAGTACTTTTTCCATCCAGCCAAAAATATGTTTTATTAACTCTTTAACCTTCTTTATCTTTACCCCACAAAAATATATTTTCGGAACAAATTTATTTTTTCTTTTTCTTTTTGCCCCTAAAAGTTTGGAAATAAAGGTCATTCCTTCAAAATAAAATAAATAACTAGTTAGCTATTGATCTAATCTTTTTCCAAAATTAAAAGATGTCTCAAGTTTGAATCCTCCATTCCCAAATCATAAAAAAAGAGAAAAAAAACAGAAAAAAAAAAAAAGCAAGTGAATATATTTGAAACATATAAATTAAGTAGAGCAAGCTATTATTTGAAAAATGGGCAATTACTTATACAAACTATGAATTTCATCTTTGGTGCAAAAACAAGCAAGAAAGAGAATTTTGATCTTGAGATGATGATAAAATGAAGGTCTCTCTCTCCTCCTAGTCTTACTCTCTCTCTCTAGTGGTCAGTTGTCACCACCGAGTAAAGAGAGAAGAAACACAAAGAGTTGGATAATATCCATATATATGGCGATAGCACCCATTATATACTCATCGTAGCTGTAACGCTTTATGATATTGTCAGTGTCGTACACAATATAAGCACAGCTCAATAGGGCCCCCAACGCTGCATATATCGTCCTCCCAATCGGCCCAAGTGGAAGAATTATCTGTAATTCATTCCAAAATATATACCCACCATAAGACTAAGTTTAATTACCAATCAAAACATAATGTTTTAAAAGCGATTTTGATTATCTGAAAACGTTTTTTGTACTTCAAAAAAGGAGTTATAAAGCGTTCGTTCAGAGATAATTCAAATGAGTTCAGTTTTGCTCACCACAAAAAGGTGGTGGTGAGCATTACCACTATGGTGAATGAGTGAAATGTATTATAAAAAAGTGGTAATGACATGTGTCACTTATCTACTATAGTGGTAATGCTCACTATAATGAGCAAAAATGAATCATAATCCAAATAGTGAAAGAAGATGGGGTAAGAGTTAAAATTATGATAGATTCATGATTTGATTCTCTCTAATATAACAAAAAAATCGACTTTGTTGTCTTACCTGAATGAGGGCGAAGATAAGAAGCATGATGGATGCAGCAAACAAAAATGGGCCCATGAAGCCGAAATCTTGGCCTCTCTTCACGGCCCAAAATGTGTATAAGGTTAGGCCCACAACCATTGAGGCGGTCAGAATTACAGCCAAAAGAACGATCTTCCCTGTTGGCACCAAAACCAAAACAAAAACAAAATCTCATGTATTTACTCCCAATTACTACACATAAAATCAAACTTGAACAGATGCAACTTGTAAAACTTTGTGTTTTCATATTTCTATTTAATTATTTTTAAAAGACCAAGTCCAAAACGGTTAAAAATAACGTCAATTTGAATATAAGCAAAATATCAGCCTCAATTATATTTCATTTCACACCTCTAGTATTTCCATGCTTGTTCATATATTCTTTTCCAATTTAGTGCTGAATTTATTTTCCCATGCCTTCTTACAATGAAAAGTAAAATTGATAGCATGCCTAGTCCAGTAAAATCAAGATAACAAATTTGAAATGCTAAACATGCCCCCAAAATTAATACTCTTTGTTGTCATATTATGAATGTTATAAAGTAATCGATTATTTAGACAGTGCTTTTAGAAGACTTAACAACGCTTTTCTATTGTCAAAAACACTTTTGCTTGAGTTTGACAAAAAAATTAAAAAGTATTTTCAAGTATATTTATAAAAAGCACTTTATTTTTTTTTTCAAAAAAATTTATGTATTTTTAACAAAAACGCTTTTAATGAAAGACTGAAACCACTACTGAGCAAAAGCGTCTACTACCTAACATTAATCTAATTTAGTGAATGGTATTCGTAAACATATTTAATCCAAAAGATACAAAACCCATAATTGAAAATAGATGTGCACAATAAAAGATAGAGATATTTATAGGATAGAGATAATACCTGGTTTAAAGGCACAACTGACCCCCACAGTAATCGACATAAGAATAGTAAACAGCGTAAGAAGCAAATAATTCCAAGGATGCTTCTTGTGGAAAAAGAACAAAAGCACAATATCTGCACCAAAACAGAGAAAAAGAAAAAAAAAAAATCAAATATGTGATGTGTAATATCATTGTTCTAAAAATTACTGGATAAAAAATAACTAATAATAATTGCACATTGAAAAGAATGAAATGTAAAACAAAAAAATCTATCATACAAACACATTTTTAAGTTTTGGATATTAATAAATTCACTTTTCAATTAATACGGTGTAATTCTTTTTTTAACTAATAAAATCTGTTTGTATGTTATATACTTATATAGTACATGTAATCATAGACGAACTGATTATAAACAAGATAGAGTTTTTTGAGGGAAAATAAAAAAACTTAAATAATAGAGTATGTATGAGGGTTTACTTATAATGGAAGAAACAAGAACCACAATGAAGAAGACTGTGCCCCCGGTGGTGTGCCTAATCCAGTTGGGTAAGGAGGGGATATTAACGACGACGGCGGCACACACGACGGTGAGAAGCAATTGAAAGGAGATGATGCTGTAAACCTTGCGAATAAAAGCCCATCGAAATTGAGGGGTCTCCATCATATTAGGGTAGAGTTGGCCAGGTTGAGCCCTGCCAGACTCTACATCACCCTTGTTGAACTGTGCCATTATCACAATTCACAAACGTGACAAAATCACCAACACAAATATCAGTAGATGATTAGGGTTCTTGATGGGAAAAGAAGAGAGATATGTGCGGCTCTTTTTGGGTTTTGTTTGAAAGAGAAAGTGTGGGAATGTGAGGAAAAGTAGGAGGGATTTGGAAAATATATATATATGTATTTTAGAGATGGTTAATTATAAGGTTAAAAGTTTGAGGTGTAATTTAAATTGTTTAAGACATATAGACGGTCTAATAATAAAAGAGTGGTTAAAACGGATGCAAAACCGTCCAAATTTATCATATATGCATTATTTGCAGCAGTAATGCTACACTTACCACATTTTTATACCACAATTTCATACCATCTTACATGGCATTTATACATTGGATACTACAAATTAAAAAATAAAACCTAAAAAAGAAAAAGGAAATACTCTTCCAATAAAGTAATGACACATCAGGTGGGATACAAATGTGGGAGAAAAAATGTGGGACAACTAGCATTATTGTTATTTGCAGGGATTGCACATATTTGGGGTTTTTACTTGAGACTTTATACAAAGAGAGAATGAGGTGTAAGGTTTTACTCGTTTACCTAAGAAAATGAAGTTAAATGAATGGAAGGCTTAGATGCTTCACAGCTAAGAAAATGAATTTAAATCGATGATTGTATATTGACTAATAGTCTAATACAATGAAGTTTACGCGTGATATTATTATACATGTATTACAATTGTTTTTTTTTTTACCAAAAAATGATTTCCTAATATTAGAGAAATTTGAAAAATTAATCCATTTTAGTTTCCATTAAAGAATTTTAACCTTTTTTTTTTTAATTTTAAGAATTTTGACATTTAAGTAGTACTGGAGCTATTCTCAAGAAGTGCTCGAATCTCTATTGAATAGTGCTCAATGAGTGTTCAAGCACTTCTCAAGGGAAGCTCGAGCACTATTTAAGGGTCAAATTTCTAAAAATTAAAAAAACAAAGTTAAAAGTCATTAATTAACTTAAATTTAAGTTAATTTTCCAAATTTCTCCTAGCTTTATGCAAAGAACATGAACCTCAAAATTAACATGTAGCTAAGAAAGATGAGTCACATGTCTTTAAGGTTCAAACTTCAAACCAATGATGAGAAAAATAAATAAATTTCTTGATGGAGAAATAAGCCAACTTCACCCACAAAATACTTGGGCGGCCCAATACCAAATTCATTAGGGCCTACTTACAATGGAATAGTAGCCCAACTTCACTGACTATGTGTTTGGTCTGAAGCTGAACCTCTTTGGGGTGCTTTGAGCATTGGCCTCGTAAATATCTAAGACAAGCAAAAGTGGATCAAAATTTGCCTTTGTCATAGGTGAGGCTATAAATCAATGCCTCAAAGATGAATGTGACTTTATCCTATAACCAGTAGCCAGCACAAAAAAGTTTGATCATGTCCTCCACTTCTCCTTCTTCAATTCCTAGTACTACTGCTACTAGAAATGTTTTTGAGCTTGGAAAGTACAGGGTACTACTCCAAAGAGTTGAACCAGCAGAGACATGTTGCAGGAACAACAAGTCCTCAGTTCCTGTTCCACCTCCAAAGCCGCTTTTGATTGCCATGCCTTGTGAAGCTGGTGAGTTCCCAGTCTTGCTGCTCCTTCATGGCTACCTTCTCTGCAACTCTTTCTACTCTCAGCTTATCCAACACATCGCTTCTCATGGCTTCATTGTCATTGCCCCTCAGGCTAGTCTCTCTCTTTCTTAACTTGAATGCATACTTTATAAATTATATAACTCCACATGTCATAGTTCTTGATGACATGTATATATGTTCAATTCTAGGACTTTTGGTCTTTTTTAGTCAGACAGGATTAGCTTTGATTATTAGCATATTGCCTTCCCAAATTACCAATTATCTTTTTGGGTTTGGAGTTTATTAGCTTGTAGGTGATATAGTTGCTTGGGACCTCTGGATTGTGCACTACTGTGTATGAATTAGATAGGTCATAGGTGGTCCTATATTCACATTCATGACCAAAACAACACAGAACACTGTATTCCTTCAGGGACAATCTGCAAGTTTCCTTCAAGTCACTCTCAATGATTGCCTTAGTCTGCAAGATAAATAGTGTATGTCTCACACCAGAGCAGAATATGTGAATCAATCACTGAGCTTTCATTTTCTCCAGACAAATTATTGAAAGCAGCATTGTGTCTATCATGTGGCTTGTTTTGATTGGTATTGTATTGTATGAACTGAAAAGACCCAAGTGGCTCAGTTCCCTGTCATAGATGCTTGGATATAATTATTGTCCTTTTCTGTTTTTAGTCATTTGAAGTCCATTTCGCATGTAATTTTCCTTGTCCTTTAGGAACTAGATGTGGCTGCATTGAGAAAACTCCTCCTCTCGTTCACATTAAGACGCGTTATATTTTCTGCGTTGATATTGTGCTTATGTTAAAGTAACTTAAAAAGTTAAAGCTATGTCGTTCCAAATCTGCATTATTGTTAGTTGTTACTGTGCCTTCATTAAATGCCAGATATATATAACTGAAAATGCCTTCAACTCTGCCTTATTGATAAGGAGTTGTTCTGTGTCCTCAACAGTTATATACCATAGTTGGACCAGATACAAGTGATGAGATCAAGTCTACAGCGGCAATAACAAATTGGTTATCCGAAGGACTTCAGTTCTTGCTTCCACCCCATGTTCAGGCAAATCTAAGCAAGCTAGCACTCGCAGGCCATAGTCGTGGAGGCAAAGTTTCTTTTGCACTAGCTTTAGGGAAAGAAGAAAGCAGTACCAGTCTAAAATTTTCAGCCTTAATAGGCATTGACCCAGTTGATGGAATGGACAAAGGGAAACAAACCCCTCCACATGTACTAACCTATGTTCCTCATTCATTTGATATGGATATGGCAGTAATGGTGATTGGTTCTGGTTTGGGTGAAGTGAAAAGGAACCCTCTGTTCCCTCCTTGTGCTCCAAAGGGTGTGAACCATGAGGACTTCTTCAATGAATGTCGAAAACCGGCTTGTTATTTTGTGGCTAAGGATTATGGTCATCTTGATATGCTGGATGATGAGACAAAGGGGATTAAAGGCAAAGCTACATATTGTTTGTGCAAGAATGGGAAGTCCAGAGAACCCATGAGGAGGTTTGTTGGAGGGGTTGTGATTGCATTCCTTAAAGCTTATTTAGGAGGTGATAGTAGCCACCTAATGGCTATAAGAGAAGGCCATGAAACTGTGCCAATGGAGCTTCAAGCTGTTGAATTTCTTTTGTGATGTTCAAATAATTTGATTATCCAAAACCAATAGAAAAATAATTAGCTGCAGTTACCTAAAGAAAATTTACTTTGGTAGATAATAAATATGTTACTTGTTCCATTACAAATCTGACAGGGAAACTTCACTTACTTACATAGGTTTCTGAATCTGAAAGTAATGTAGTGATCACTGTAAGATGCATATATGGTTGGATGGATGGTCAAGCTTGGCTGAATATATAATTTGTAGCACACATGAATATTACTTTTAGTGATCCAAGAAGCTGGAATACCTTATGATTGGCCTTGCTGAATACAAAACTATTGGCCATGCATGAATGAGAGGCAATTGAGTTCATCTATATATCTATATATAAAGGGAACTCCCCAAGTTTGGGGAAACATTGAAAATTCTCAAAATTGCCGTAGTTAATAAAAATGCCAAGTGATAGAAATTTAATTTAAAAAGGATAAATAAGTAAAATACTAATATATTTAATAAGAAATAGAAAATGAATGTCTACTAAGAAATAAATTGATAATGAATCTACGTATGCAAAAAAGAAAAAGCTTATTGACACACTCGAGAACGTGTGTCGAGAGGCTAGTAAATTATTAGATGGATGCACAGAATATTTGTAATGCTTGATTTTTTGAGTTGAATTAAGTGAAGTTTTATCCCAAAATTTATTCCTCAACAGATTTAGATAAAAATTGTTGGATTTATAAAAGAATAACCAAAACTTTTCTCTAAATTAGCTACCAAATAATATGCTTAATGGTAATGTCTTGTTTGGATAGAAATAAACAAGATTCATAGTAAATTTTTTTGTATTAACGAGAGTGAACTATTTTTTGAAATAAACAAATTAGACCCTATCGCATTAGTTCATACATAAGTGGGGATAGGTTTGAAGAGTGTAGCACTAACATAACTAAATTTCTTCTGATAAACATGACAATGTCACACTAACTAGCAATTATAGTGGTATTTCTTTTGAAGAGATTTCATGTTCGAATCCTTTCTCTAAATAAAAAATAAAATAAAAATAAAAACATGAGAAAGGACTGATCGAGAATTATTAATATAAAGATGTGGGCTTGAATTGATCAGTCCAATTATGAAAGAAAGCCCATAAATGTCCTAAAACCTATACGCTGTCAGCTTGTTTACAAACACTAATTACTTCTCCGTCTTCCTCGAAAAACTCCCACAAAGCTTCGCGGGACGCGCCACAGCAAGCAGCAACCTCTTCTCCGTCGCCACTCGCCAGCAACCACCCACTTCTGCCATCTTCAGGTGTCTCTCTCTCATTTCCAGTCGCTCCCATTCTTTTTATTTGTTAAGTTCTGATTCCCTTTGTTTGTCTCTCTTTTCACTGTCTTTCCGTTTGAATTTCTGTAAATTTATGTTTGGGCATTGGAACTGGGTTCATTTGTGCTTGCTGATGTACACTTCAACTCGGTTAATTTCTGTTTCAATTATGGGGGGCTGTTAATGGTGTTCCTTCTTCTCAATCCTTTCTTCTCTTCTGTTCTTCGTTTCTCTCTTCCAATTTTCTCCATCTTCTTCCTCAGTTCCAACTTCTAAATTTAGGCTTCTTTTGGTTTCTATCAATTTCTTTTCTATTTGTTAATATAGGGATTATTGTATAGTTTTTTTTTTTTTTTTTTTGTATTTCTGCTTTTATTACATTGTTGATTACTTAAAAAAATTATTTTTTATGTTATAGGTCATCTGGGTATCAGAGCACTGTTATTTTACAGTTTTTCCTCGGTCTCAAGCTCTGATTCTTGGGAGATGAAGATGTATGTCCTATATGTTAATGTTTGGTTTCCGTTTTTATTGTCTTTTACTTATTTCTAATTAGCTTCTTTTATATAAATCACTGCTGGCGGGGGCGTTATGAATTTCAATTTTTGAACAAATTTGCAGACTACAGTCCAATGCCGGTGTACTCACCAATTTTGAAGTGCTCGACTTTCTAAAATCTAAAGGAGCTTCAAAAGATCTAACACGAGTTCTTGCTAACGTATCTCCATCGGAGTATAAGGTTGTGGTGGTGTTTATGTTTCCACCACCTATATTCTGTTTTCAATTTAATGTTGTAGTGAGAATTGATGTATGGTTGATTTGCCTTGTTTAGGTTTATGATTATTTGGTTGAGACTCCTGCACATACTCAGACAAGTGAGAGTATCAATGAGTTCTCGGACAAGTGTAAAAAATATGACCTTGCAAAAGCTGAGGTGGTCAATATCATCAACATTAGGCCGTCTTCGATGGTTGAAATCTACCCGGTGTGTTATAACTACCTTTTTTTAGTAGTCTATTTTGTTTACATATCTTATTGATTTAAGTAATGATTGTGATGGTTTTTTCATAGGAAATCAGAGTTATATCGGGATATAAAAGAAATCTATAAGCACTATATTTTGCATAGAGAAGACTGATGAGGAGTAGAATGCTGTGTCTTCTACTAGTTGACCATGGCTTTACTGATTTACTTTACTCTCTTGTATGGTAGAACATTGGCTGAGTACCATATCTTTTTTTCCCCTTTTTGTGTACCCCGTCAACCTAAACCAATTGTTTCTAACCATTGATAACAAAAATGATCAACCCTTTGTGGTATTCCAGTATCCATTTAGCATTTTAACAGGACATTGTAGATTAAGTAAACTTGTCAGGACTCGGGTCAAAAGAAAGTTTCCTTAAAGTATTCTCTGATAATTGAGAGACTTTATGGATGCCTTCATTGTGACAATGTCCAATGTCTATAAGGACTAGCTGTGTTCCCAAATTTTAGAACAGCCTAGCATGTCCTCCCTTCTTGTTGTATATGCTCAGAGAATCTGTTGGCCTTTTTGGATTAACATGTGCTTGGTGCATACCCAATATCTTTTTTGCAGAGAACCTTAATTTCTTGAGGCCACAATTTGTAGAATTTCCCACATATCATTTCGGTTCATGAAAACATAATGAAATAGTAATTATCAGAGATTACTATTGTATTTAATCATCTGACACTGGATTGGGGTGTTTTGTTTTGATTTGTTTTTCTTTGCGTAATGACCAAAAGTAAAATTGTTGTAATGCTGAAGTTACTTAAGGTATCTGATATAACTTTACGAGAAATTTCTTTTTTTGTTCCTGGTTTGTTGTAATTTCTAAAACGTGTGAACTCATTTGCAAATTGTCTTTGTTGTGTTTTATGATGTTTCACAGATTATCGAAGAATGCGACTTGCGTTTAGGAGATACTGCTGAAGAGCTGGTAGAGATGTTAGTAGAGGTGTTCCCACATCCTCAAGCTGCACCATCCCCTGAACCTGAACCTGAACCTGAAGCAGCAATTGACGAGAGTGATGCAAAAACCACGAATGTGAAACAAATTGAAGAACAAAATGACGGCAATAAAGAGAACCCTAAAAATGGGGAGCAAATGGAAGAACAGAATGATGGCGATAAAAAGAACCCTGAAAACGGGGAGCAAATGGAGACAAGTTGATGGGCTATGGGAGTGACCATTAATCTGTACTCAAAGTCACATTTCCAAAAAGCATTCCAGTACGAATGTTGTAAAGTTTAAAACTCATTAATTTTTCAACATTTAGGCTGATGATCTGAAGTCAAGTTTATCTTGTAAATCCAGGTGCATCTTTGGTTGTCACAAGTGATTGCCCAATGTTGTCATAATGCTAGAAATGAAGAAATTTACAGGTTGTGGTTTGTTCACTTAAATCTTTTGGTTTGTTAGAAATGATTTCACCATTTTGATCAAGAGAAATGGACTGGATGTACCACTTGTTCGTGTTGGAAGAGACCGCATTACACAGATCGGATGGCTACAAATCTATAGTCTAAGATCGAAAAAAGTGAATTCGTCATATTTAAAATTTAATGGTTAAATATGCATATTATCGGATAATTATTCGCTTCTTACAACAAATCTTGTAACTACTGCACTTCGGCCCATTTTCCATCTATACCGCACAATTGACCATTTTCATCACGACCACTGAACCACGTGAAAGCATCACAGTGTTTGATCAGAACGGGACATACAGGACACGTACAATATCTGACTACTTGCAGATAGTATTTTTCCTTTCATGTGGTGTATACTAAGTACATAAAAATAGGACAATTGTGTTAGTGTCCCGATTTTTTTTTTTTTTTTTTTTTTACGACTGGAAATTCCACACCTAAATAATTTTGGAC